>NC_136628.1:9117339-9409839 GCF_933228915.1 Telmatherina bonti | reverse complement strand
GTTTATGAGATGTTACAATGACGGCGAAAGCAGTTCCGATGTAGTGCAGTGGCGGGAGGCGGGGCTTAATGCGGAAGAGTCTCAATCCACTCGTTTTGCCCGCAGGCTGATCTGACAGCCTACGGAGAGGGTCGGTCTGAAGTAAATAAAGTGATTTGTAACAATAACTCGATCAATCCCAGCCCTTCTGGGCTCAGAAATAAAAATAAATTAGCCTGAAATGCACATAATAGTTCCACTTTAAGGAAACATCAATTATTACAATTAATATTTTCATTCATAGGATGTAATGAAACAGTTAGATGATGCTGTCTTCAGCCCCAAACCCTGTACAATATGCAAACTATCCTTAAACTGCAAAATTCAGCGGCACGAGTTCTGATGAGGACCAGAGGGCGGGAACATGACACCAGTTTTAAAATCGCTGCATTGGTTTCCTGTGCGCTTCAGGATTGATTTTAAGATTCTTTTACTTGTTTATAAACGTCTTAATGGTCTTGGAGCTTCTTATTTATCTTCCTTCTTTTTTATTATGAACCCTCGCGGACCTTGAGGTCCTCTGGTTTTGGCCTTTTAGAGGTTCCTAAAGTCAGAACTAAGACATACGGTGAGACCTCTTTCCATTGTTATGGTCCTCGACTGTGGAACTACCAGAGAGCCTCAGGAGACTGTTGATGTTTTTAAGAGGCTCAAGACCCACCTTTTTAGCTTAGCGTTTAACTGAATTTTATTTTATTTTATTTACTTATTTTACTTCATTTATTATTTTATTTATTTTCAAATTATTTAATTTGATTTCTTATTTTTAGTACATTATTGTGAAGTCCTTTAATGTATTTTTATTATTGTTGCTCTTATTTCTTCTTACTGTTTCTTAAGGTTTTTTAACTTCCGGTTTTAACTCCAGTGTTTTCCTGATGGGGATCCAGCACGCTGGGGGCCCTGCCTGTTTGGGTATGGGGGCGGCTGTCATGGTGACTGCTACTGTTTGGGTGGCACGGGGTCCAGCACTGCAGCTTCACGGCTGCGGGGTGGGCCCTTTGCTGCCTGGGAGTTGTGCGGTTGCTGTGGCAGCGGCCCCTATGAGCATGCGGGGGACTTGCTCCTGGTGTGGATGAATCTCTAGGTATTGTTTCCTCACATCAGGACCAAGTCAGAATTTTTATCACTTATTTAATGTTTTATTTGTGTTATTAACCTGCGTTCACTTAAAGAGACAATATTCAGGGACTGATGTATTTCGGGGAATGTGGGGGTGGGGGTGTTTGCTCTCTGTCCTTGTGTCTTTATCGTTTTTAAATGTCTTGTTATCTACAGTTTCTTTTAATCCTTATGACTTGATTTTATCTTGTAAAGCACTTTGTGTTGCCCGTGGCATGAAAAGTGCTCAAGAAATAAAGTTTGATTTGATTTAAAGATGCTCACTGAGGTGAGCCAGTAACTTGAAGTCTTTATTGATTGATGTGCGATGTAAAGCCAACTGATCTATAGTCACATGGGTCAGATGTTTGGGATTTTTTTAGTTACTGGCAGGATGTTTTTCACCACACAGGAACTATTTTCTGACTCTGACCAGTGTTGAAAAGGTGCTGTATAATCTAGCATAGTTATTCTTAGCAGGTTTTCAGAATCCTGAGGTTCATAACATCTGTACTTTGTGCTGGTTCTGGTTGCTTCTTCACCTGACTGCAGGAGACAGGCTAGATGTGGAGGAAGAGGAGGTCTTAGTAGATGTGGAGGGAGATGCAGCTGTGTTAAGGTCCATGACTGAGCTGCAGTGTGAGAGAGTGGAGTGTTCATGGAGGTTGTGTGGTCTGTTCGGCTGGAGGCAGGGGGTGAACTGAACCAAAAGAAGAACATTTTCAGCTCATAAGCTCTGTCCAGACCTCCATCAGTCTAATGATACCCCTTTAACTTGAAGCAGTGATATTTTTTTATCCCTGACAACCCATCCCTCATGCTGCTCTACTGAAGCTGACTTTCTGACTTTGTCCTTAGTCCTCCTTGCTCTTCTAAATCTTCTTCTTCCTTTTTTTTTTTTGCTTCTTCAATAACTCCATGTCCCCATCCCAGAATGCTTTATTTTTTTACATTTAGCTGCATTTTTTAGGTGACTCATTCAGGGTTTGTTATTGGGGAGCATCTCACTGTTCCTGTTAAGGTGACGGTGTTTTTACAGAAGTTAAAATAATCTATCACACACTCAGTCATGCATTTGATGTCATGTACATGTGGTTCTCAGTGGACATTCCAGTTTGTTCATTCCAGCTCCCTCTCAGAGCATCTTCTGCTTCATTAGACCAGGTTTTAATAGTTTATTTGATGACTGGTTGTGGCTTGTAACAGATTTTGTAGGCAGAAGAGAGAAGAACTAGATTAAGATGTGATCTTCCTAAAGGAGACGGTTCAGAGGAGATGTATGCATTTGTGTAAAATAAATCCAACATCTTATTTTCACTCGTGGAGCAGCTGACAAACTGTTGAAATGTCGAAGGAAGGGAGTTATTGAAGTCTCTAGAGATTGCACTGAATGTACTTGGGTGCTGTGTTTGTAGCCTAGCAACAGCAGAGCTGATGACCTTTAAGGCTGTGTCTGCAGGGGGACCAGTATGACATAAACCGCTGCCTGACCAACACAGGTAAACTCTGTGGGTGTATAATATGAACAAGAACGTGTGACTAACAGTTCGATGTCCCTTGTGCAGCTCTTTTCCTTTACAGTGACACGTCCAGGGACGCACCATCGTGAATAAAAAGCATTGCAATTCCACCTCCCTTTAGCTTTCCACTGATTTTCTTATTGCAGTCTTAAAACAATGTACAGACACGCTAGAGTCCAAGATGTCTTAAAGCAGTTATGCCTGAGTGACGTACATAATACTGCATTCCCTGTGTTCTTTTTGATTCCTTGTTAGCACCTCGAACTCGTCCAGTTTGTTGGCGTTTGATCTCATATTTGAATTTCCACCATTTTTCCTCTCTGCCTTGCTTCAGCCCTGCATCATCTTTGCTTCTTCTTCAACTCCTTTGGTGTTTGGTGTGTCATTTCACTGGTTAGTTTTGGAGAGTTCCATCAGTTGATTTCACTGTTAAACAACACGTCCATTGCCATGAAAACAAGTCAACGAGTCCTAACTACACAGAGAAATAACCTGACAGCAAAGGCTCTGAATCAGCGTGAAAAATTCTTGACAAATTAACTTGATAGTGATTGTCAAAAGTTGATTACATCTACAATGTAAAAAATAGTGTATATTATGCTGGATAAACAGATGAGTCATCTGTCTGACAGGAGGTCCAAATAAAACTGGGATATTATACAGAAGTTTGTTGTTTGGTGGGAGCAGTCACAACAGCCCAATAACAAGTTTCAGATATAAAAGTAGGTGATTTTATTAAAACTTTTAATGTCTTTAAGAAAGAAAAAAGACAAGACACCAGTAGCTCCATACAAAAAACAGACAAATTAAAAACCCAAGAGATCACAAAATGTGGACTACTTCTCGAGGTATAAAACTTTATTTCTGACTTGCAAAGCTTTATTTCAGGTTTTCAGTTTTCAGACACGTCTTACAAGGTTTCAAACGTTTTCTTTCGGTTTCAGATTATGGCAGGAGGCTAATCCCCGCGGCTCCTTGACTTCAACATCATCATCATAACTCCAGCTCCACCACTTTGTCTTTTGCACTGTATGGCAAATCAGAGGATGAAATATGCTTAAACTTCTCATGTTGTATGGAGGAGTGAGATAAACTGCTGTGATGCGAAAATATTGCCGTCTTCAACTTATTTCTCCTTTTTTCAGCAGATCTTCCTGAATAACTCAAATCAAACAAATCAAATCAAACTTTATTTGTATAGCACTTTTCGTGCTTAAAAACAATACAAAGTGCTTTACATTATAAAACAATTTACATCATAGCAGATAAAAACACACACACACATACACCCGTAGTCCCCTTTCATCCACCCACAACCACCCCCACCCATGCCCAATTAGCCCTAGAACAGTTAAAAGAAGATGAATGGCCAGGTGCATTTGTACCAGATGTGCACCAGATAAGGAAATGATAATAAGTGCAGTTGTACATGTTGATCTGTCTTTCCTGTCGTGTCCACCCCAACCAGTCGAGGCAGATGGCTGCCCTCCCTGAGCCGGGTTCTGCTGGAGGTTTTCTTCCTGTTAAAGGGGAGTTTTTTCCTTCCCACTGTCGCCACGTGCAGCTCAGGATGGGGGATTGGATCGAAGTCGTGATTTGATGCAATCAGTTGGTTTCTATTATAGGATATGTATGAATTGGATTGAAATGATGTGGATGTAAAGTGCCCTGTGACAACATTGATGTGAAGCGGGAGCTGATAGGGCCATAAAGTTTCAGTTTACATCTCAGTTCTCTGTTAGGTGTTCCATGTAAATTGTTTCTATTTTCTGTATACATGAAGAAGTCACATAACTGTATCACTGTACATGCACAGTGGTGTAGTCCAGGGTATATGCAGGTACACAGAGTATCTCCACTTCTTTTTCAGTCAGAATAAAGTATACCCACTTCTAAACTCCCTGTGATTCTGCTTTTACAATTACAAACGTCCTCACACATGAAGCCACAGCGCCCAGCAGCTCAGCTAAGGTTACCTATGCTACACTGGTGCAGTTAGCCATCAGCTCCGTTCACTCCTGTGGTGTGGGAACACCACTGTCCACTTTCTGGACAGCAACTGCAGTGGCATAAGTGCACCATCATTACCAGAAGGCTGACAGTTTCACTCCTTCTCCTGGCTGAAGTCAGTCCATCTAAACTGATAAACAGCGGTGCAGACAACCTCCACAAGCAAGTGACTCTTGTTTTATTGACTTGGATCCACATAGACCTCTGTGACCACTCGGGGTGTACCAAATCAGATAAGAGGTCAACAATCATCTCATTAACCATGTGTTCGTTCTTTTTGACTCCCACTGTTCAGGCATCTGACATCATCTGTGACTTCACAAATCTATCAGAGGGTCGAAAACTATGAGTCAGGCCAACTCAATCCAACCATTGGATTGCCCTAAAACTAAGTAAACACCATCAAATGTAAGATGGGTTGTCAGGATGGGTGAAAAACAAAATGACTTTCATTCACTCTTTCATCGATTTATTTTTATTGAGGAGATTTCCATTGTTCAGAACCGCGGGTTATATTATGTTACCAAAAGTTTTTTCCCCCAATGGTCTCTTCATTCATTATGGCCATGAACTATGGCACTATTTCTGCTCTTAAATGCGTCATTTAATTATTTTATCTTTTATTAAAATAATAATGATACACTTGTTTATATTTGTAAATGGCTTCAGTTATTTTTGTGCATCCGTATGATTCAGGGTGATTGTGTTTTTTGCCCATTTAACCAATCATTGAATTAATCCATGAATCATTTACTTATTATTTATTTGCTTTTTAAAAGCGACATTATTAAATAAATTAATAACTATAATTTTTGCTGTAATTACATAACAGCAAGTGTGAATGCGATAATATGTAATTACTGATGCATAATGCAAAAAAGCTGAAGATGTTACTGAAATTAGTGGCAGCTCATTCCGGCAGCGAGCAGTTGTGCAGTTTTTCCAATCTGATAAAGTATAAAAGACATTTTTTTGAAGTAATAAAAATCGCAGAAAGAGGAATAATTTCTTGAAGAGTAAAATGTGGCAGGAGGTGATAAGTTGTGCTGTGCAGAAATATTTGGGGAAATGTTACTTTTTGGATTCAAATCTACAACATCCAGCGCAAAGGCATATTCTCATAACCCCTCTAGGCAAATTTTGCCCACATATACATGTGTGGAAAAATGTAAAACTTTTCTATTGAAAAGAGAATGTCCAAGGTACCGGCAGAACTATTGAGGAGTTTTACTATTGGCATAAAAATGCCTTTTTTAGAACTTCCATCAGCGTGTAATCAGCAGGACTGCTAAAAGGGAAACGTTGAACTGAACTGCTGTAAAGAAGATAGCACATATATCAGAAGGAGGTGGAGAGTTAATGTAACCATTAGGAGAAGAAGCACTGCTATTTTACATGATGCAGTACCAGAATTTAAACCTGTGACCCTCCAAACCATAGTCCTTTCATTAAACCACTACACCACCAGGTGGTCGGGTCCAGCAGCATAAACTCTGTAATACGAACAATTATCCAAAACAAATAGAAAATAAAATAAGAATCCAGAAATACAAAGGGATCATTGGAAAAGCTCCTCTTGGCAAAATAAATTTGCTCAGCAGAACACAGCATCCAGAACATCAGTCTGCTTAAATGCTGGACAAGATATTAAAAAAAACCAACAAAAAAAAAAAAAAAAAAAAAAAAAAAACCACTACACCGCCAGAAGACATAGCAGAGGGGGGGGCGAACAGCACATCCAAATCTGGTGACGGGCAGATTTGAGGACTCTGGACAAACTACTGGATATTATGGACAATGCCAGCCAGCCTCTGCACACTGTCATGGACAACCAGAGGAGTGTGTTCAGAGACAGACTGCTGCTTCCACAGGATTAAAAACTCCTTTGTCCATCATGCCATCGCAATCTTTAACTCCTCACATAGAGTACGTAGCTGCAGTAAAAACCGGGGGCGGGGAGGGAGCTGAAGACACCCCCCCGCCAGTTGTTTGTGCATTTTCTTATTCTTTAATTTGTTATTATTGTTATTTTTTAATTTATTTTTTTTACACCTTATTTATTTATTTTATTCTTTATTTATTCATATTTTTATGTTTTTATGTGCATGCTACTTTTCCTTTTTGCTGCTGAAAATTTTAATTCATATTTCTCTAAGTTCAAGTCTTAGTGTAAACTTGAAAGAGCAAAAGAAATACTTCCAAATGCCCTTTCATTTTATGTAAATTTGAGACTTCAAGATGAGAAGGATGATGATAGTGACAAAGGAAAAAGTGAAAATCCACCTGCTCTCACCTGATGGTGTATTTGCATCACCATGGCAACAGGTGGCAGTGGGTGACGCATCATCAGGACTTTGAAAAAAATCAGAGAATTTATAACGTTTCACTTCCGCCTTACCTTTAAAAATAAAAGTATCATATACATTTATTTTTAATTTCGTTTTCTCTAAGATGTTCTTTTTGTGATAAACACTGAAGCTTAAAGTTATAAAAGAATCGGAATTAAATAAGTTTGACTTCTTCCTAATTATGTTGAATTAAGATAATTTTGTTGTTATGCATAACAAAACAATCATCTCAGTTCTCAGCCCTCATGACCAGTTTACATTTTGTGTCAGAAACTATCCATCCATCCATCCATCTTCTGCCGCTTATCCGGGGTCGGGTCGCGGGGGCAGAAGCCTAAGCAAGGAAGCCCAGACTTCCCTCTCCCCAGCCACATTTGCCAACTCTGCGGGGGGGATCCCGAGGCGTTCCCAGGCCAGCCGAGAGATGTAATCCCTCCAGCGTGTCCTGGGTCTTCCCCGGGGTCTCCTCCCAGAGGGACGTGCCTGGAACACCTCACCAGGGAGGCGTCCAGGAGGCATCCTGACCAGATGCCCGAGCCACCTCAACTGGTTCCTCTCGATTCGGAGGAGCAGCGGCTCTACTCTGAGCCCCTCCCGGATGACTCAGCTCCTCCCTCTATCTCTAAGGGAGAGCCCGGCCACCCTGCGGAGGAAACTCATTTCAGCCGCCTGTATACGAGATCTCGTTCTTTCGGTCACGACCCACAGCTCATGACCATAGGTGAGGGTAGGAATGTAGATCAACTGGTAAATCGAGAGCTTCACCTTCTGGCTCAGCTCCTTCTTCACCACGACAGACCGGCGCAGAGCCCGCATTACTGCAGACGCTGCACCGATCCGTCTGTCGATCTCACGCTCCATCCTTCCCTCACTCGTGAACAAGACCCCGAGATATTTAAACTCCTCCACTTGAGGCAGGACCTGACCCCCGACCCGGAGAGGGCAATCCACCCTATTCCGGCTGAGGACCATGGTCTCAGATTTTGAGGTGCTGATTCTCATCCCAGCCGCTTCACACTCGGCCGCGAATCGCTCAAGCGAGAGCTGGAGATCACGACCAGATGAAGCCAACAGGACCACGTCATCTGCAAAAAGCAGGGACCCAATCCTGAGGCCACCAAGTCGGATCCCCTCAACACCTCGGCTGCGCCTAGAAATTCTGTCCATATAAGTTATGAACAGAATCGGTGATAAAGGGCAGCCTTGGCGGAGTCCAACCCTCACCGGAAACGGATCCGACTTATTACTGGCAATGCGGACCAAGCTCTGACACCTGTCGTACAGGGACCGGACAGCTCGTACAAGGGGGTCCGGTACCCCATACTCCCGGAGTACCCCCCACAGGAGCCCCCGGGGGACACGATTGAATGCCTTCTCCAGGTCCACAAAGCACATGTAGACTGGTTGGGCAAACTCCCATGCCCCCCCCAGGACCCCAGAGAGGGTATAGAGCTGGTCCACTGTTCCGCGACCAGGACGAAAACCACACTGCTCCTCCTCAATCCGGGATTCGCCTATCCGACGGACCCTCCTCTCCAGGACCCCTGAATAGACCTTACCAGGGAGGCTGAGGAGTGTGATTCCCCTGTAATTGGAACACACCCTCCGGTCCCCCTTCTTAAAAAGGGGGACCACCACCCCAGTCTGCCAATCCAGCGGTACTGCCCCCGATGTCCACGCGATGCTGCAGAGGCGTGTCAGCCAGGACAGCCCCACAGCATCCAGAGCCTTAAGGAACTCCGGGCGGATCTCATCCACCCCCGGGGCCAGAAACTAGTTTTTTTCTTTTGTGTACTTTATCTGCATAATGATTGTTAGACCCTGCGATGGACTGGCGAGCTGTCCAGGGTGTACCCTGCCTGTCGTCCAAAGCCAGCTGGGATAGGCTCCAGCTTCCCCGCAACCCTGAATTGGAATAAGCGGTTCAGAAAATGAATGAATGAATGAATGAATGATTGTTAGACCTTAGGCCTAACATATTATTACCAAGTTATTGCTTGGATAAAGTTTCATTTGATGTTGAAATTATTTTAATTTGATATTTTTCATAATGTTTTCATTGTGGAAAATATTTGGTAAAGCACTGTGCGCTGAACTTTCAAATTAAAGTTTCTGTTATTTAATTATTCTGCTTTCATTTAATTATTCGATATGTTCAATTTAATTGCTAAAGGTTTTCACTTGTTTTATGTAAGAGAAAGTCTGAACTGATATTTTTTCAAAATGATCTCCTTTATTCAGAGAAATAGAATTTTTTAGTGACACAGTTCTGTAATAAATGTAAAAAGAAAGAAAGAAAAACAACAGCTTCCGGTGGGTGTCTTGGTGTAACTCCAGCTGACTTGACTGAACCCTCCAGGCTGATCACTCTGACAGATGACCGAGAAAGCGCTCTGCACGGCGGCTACTTCTCTGCCGTTGACCGGTGTCTGCAGGTGGAAAGAGAAAAACCACCATCCTAAAATAATACAAGAAAATAAAAGTAAATTGTTCCGGTATGGAGGCGTTTCGGTCCTGACCGGGTCTCCGTAGCTCAGGTTCTTTGTGTGAACGGAACAGACTGCCTCATGGAAATAACTGTTTTTATGTCACAAAGCGCATTTTACGTAATATTTAATCTCCGTGGTTTTTGGGTCGGATTCAACCCACTGGTGAGGATTCAGACAGATTCCACGAAGCCACATTAGTCAGATAAAAGTTGGAGGATAACGAGAGGTGCATTCAGAGGCTGCTGGAGCAGATCATCTGTTCGTACCGGTGAGTAGATCACCTCAGAAATATGATGGATTATTGAAGGAGTGAGTTAGTTTTTCTCTAAGTAAACAGTCATTGTAAAATGTGGAAAAAATCTCTTTGCACTCTCAGTTAGTTGGTCGTTTTTTGTTATTTAATTCCTGCTTTATTACACAACATTTTTTATGACCAACAACAGGTGCCAGCAGTTTCACGAGTTTTATATAAACCAAAAATACCAGCAGGCTTAAAAGTTCAACATATTTCCTGCTGAGGATTTACCAGCTGGAGGCAGCAGGAAGAGGAATTATGATCTTATGTGTGAAAAGATGTGAACAGATCTTTGGATACAGTCAAAGTCGTTCATTTTCACTTCGCAAAAGCTTCATTGTACAGAGGTTTACTCCCAGGTTTCAGAAGAGAAAAACGGGTTCATACAGTAAAACCTTCAGTTCGCAAAATGATGACAAACAACGTGGTTGAATTAAGAAATAATTTAAATATTTACCCATAGAATTTGCTGGCATTTTAATTTAATAATTGAGTGTAATTAATCAGGGAAATGTTCCAATGCCTCAAGCTACAAAACAAGCCAGTTACCCTCATACATAATAGCTAGACAGATTTTGCAACTTTTTTCCTCATATTTTTTTTCTATTGTTAAGTTTTTGAAAAACGAGCATTATTTCTTTTTAAAATTGGCTTTTTTTTTCTTTTCTTTTTTTAATTAGCTTTTGTTTTTTGCAAAATCCTTTAACTTCACAAATCCTCATAATCCAAAATGCTTCCTTTTTCTTTCCATGCATGTTTACAAACATCTGGTCTGAGTTTTATGTTGAAGATACTGATCTTCACTAGACTAGCATGCCTCCACTAGTCTAATGCTCTTGATTAAGTCAAACATTAAGTTTTAATTGGTCTTTATTGGTCTTTCAAGACAGGAACTGGATCTCCTCCACTGTTGGCATTTTTAAAACAAACCATAACAATCTAAAAAAAGCAGCTACCTGAGAGCACTTTATTGCCTTAGTTGTGTTTTTCAGAGCCATAGCTTCTGATTGCTGTAGATTTTTATTTATTTACAGTTCCTGAAATATTTCCATCATAATTTCTGTAAGGATCAGCATGAGAAAGTCACAGAAAAATGAGGTATGAAGCCTTCAATTCAATTTCAATTCAACTTTATTTGTATCGCTCCACTTCACAACAATGTTGTCACAGGGCACTTTACATACACCAATCAACATGCACATCATTTCGAGCCAATTCATACATATCCTATAATAGAAACCAACTGATTGCATCGAGTCATGACTTGGATCCAATCCCCCATCCTGAGCTGCACGAGGCGACAGTGGGAAGGAAAAAACTCCCCTTTAACAGGAAGAAAACCTCCAGCAGAACCCGGCTCAGGGAGGGCAGCCATCTGCCTCGACTGGTTGGGGTGGAGCCATGAAAATGATTTGAATGCTCATGTATTACAAGGATGCCTATACTTTTGCAAGAGGGTCTTTTCTCTGTAAATTCTTATTTGAAACATTTTTTTTCTTTGGTTGTGGTGGTTGTGGGTGTAAAAAGTCAGAGCAGTACTAATCTGGAGAAATAGCTCTGAACTTTCCAAACTTTTGCACAAAGAGAAACGCAGAACTGTGTCTGAATCAGGTGAATTCACTGAACATCTACGCAGGAATTTTCTGTTTCTGTGTTTAGGTGTGTGTGTAAGTAGGATGGGGTCTTCGTTCGAGTGTGTATGAACCATGCCGTCCTCAATATCCCAACGGCTGCGTGGTCTTCGTGCTAAACTACTGAGGCGTTACGAGCATCGACCTTTTGTATCGTGTCTGGTTGGTCTGTACGGCTGCCGGTGGAGACGACACGAAAGGAGCGGCGCCCAACCGGGAGACTGCTGCTGCAACAAGGTCAGACAGCTGCCAACACCTGGACACATCTGAGCCAGTTAGTCCGTTTACACACACATGAATGAAATTAGTCTGTAGAAACAAATCGAAGATAAATCCAATCTGTTCATTCATTCATTCATGCTTATAAGTGCACCTCAGGCTGTAGCTGTGTATAGCAGGAATGTTCACTAACAGATATTTTGTGTTTATTTGGGGCAAATGTACAGGTGTGGAACTAATGTTAGCAGGGCTGTGTTGTACGAAGCGTGTTGTCTGTTTGAAACAAGTTTCAGCAAAATATACCACAGTGCCTCTGGTTGCCAGCTGAGTTCTGTGTTGGCTTAACCACAGCTATGTACAGGGCTTTCCACAACTTTGCAAACAAGCGTGGTGACATTTAGTGGATCCAACCAAAATGTTGCTGCATACAGAGCAGCAAGACATAAGACCCAGGATGTTCAGGATGTTTAAAGCAGGACCCAGGATGTTCCATTTGAAGCAGGTTTAATAATGAAAATATAGCACTTAGAAGTTAGAAAATTGCTTATGTAGGTAAGTGGAACAAAGTACCAATAGAAACTTCAGAATCAGACATGCATAAAGTACTCAGAGTCAAGACTCAACTATAAGTACCAGTGCTCTATGAATTGGGTTGCTTGAATAGAAGCTGAACTGTTCTTGAAGTGTCCCACTTTGGTAGAAGTACTAAAGTATTCAACATTTCTTTGCACTTAAAATAAACTACTTGTATTACTTAAAATTTTCACTCAAGTACTGGAAGTAAAAGTACTCCATTGTGTTGTGTAGTTATTTAAGTCAACATTTAGCTTTGTATATCATCTTGTTTATGATTTCAAACTGTTAGCCTGACATTCAGTTGTCCTTTGTCTGGAGCAGTGGTAGGCTCATGAACAGGAATAACACATGAAAAAACCCATCAATGTTCATTCTCCTCCATAGCTTTTTCCCTTCTCAAACCGGTAAGTATACTTTAAATATGTTTTTATGTAAAAATGTCTCTCCTCATCCATAACTTACGGCATTTAAAGGCAAGTTGCCTTTGTCAAGACTCTGCTAACAACCAGCTTTGTTTTGGAAACGGTTAACAACAACAAAATGAGGTGAAGCATGATGTTCTGTTCACATTTCTGCCTGTCCGCTCACAGACGTATTCCTATAGCCGGCCTTGGAAAGAGGTCTCACCATAGGTTTTAGCACCAACTTTAGGAACAACTAAAAGGCCTGTACCAGAGAACCTCTGGCTCCACACAGGCTCATCATTTAAAAGGTCAGATCAATAAGAAGGCCCAAGACCATTAAGACATTTATGAACAGGAAACCTACAACTAAAAAACCTTCAAATCAAACCTGATTGAAACTTGTTTTTAGTCTCTATGAAGACATCCTTTAAAATGATACACAGCAGGTAATCATAAAATAAAAGTGTTTACTTACAGTACAAGAGATCTGTCTCTTGCATTTATCATATTAGAGGTCTGACGCTACCCTGGCACAAAATACTACTGTCAGGTACAGTCATCCTCAGATGTATTCAGACCCTTTCGTTAAAGAAAAGGCTGAATTTACAACAGTCACTTGAGTAACTGGCAGCTAAAAGAAGGAACAATAGATACAAATTTGTCAAATTATAATTTATTTATATAAGACACTTTTTTTCATTTAATTGAGTTGAAGAAAAAAAAACCCAAAATAAACAAAAGTGTCCTGGACAAATTGGAGCACTTTTCTGATGAACAGTGGGACAAAATACCGACCAGCAGGTGCAGAAGTCTGACTGAGAGGAACAGAAAACACCTGACTGGAGTGGAAACATCAGAGGACTGTTCAAATAATTAGTTTATGACTGATGTAACGTATTTTTTAAGCATTTTTGTTTGCTTTTTGAAAAATATTTCTATTGAACCAGAATTAAAAATTAATGTAATGATTTTCATCAAATTGTTATTTATTGCTTGTATCAGTTACAGCTTATCTCACAGGAAGCTGTTTTTTCCTTCTCTATTGGAAGGGTATGAATACATCTGAGGACGACTGTATTTCTCACCATTATTAAATAGGAGGCTGAAAATCACAGGATGTGTCTGTTCTGTCATGAAATGTATTTCTCTTCTGCAGCTTCTGGTTCTGCTGGGAGACCAAAGTCAACAGCTGCAGCAATTTACTAATTACACGTTTAAATGTCAAAATACATTTTCAAAAATGCTCAAAGTGCATTAAAAACATTTTTACCACAGACGCAACGAATTAGCAGATGCTTTTTAAATATTAGGGTAAAAACAAACCCTCATAACTGAAAAGTGGGAAACCACTGACGGAGACCTCTCCCGCTGCTCAGTCGGGACTGCGCGTCAGGTTGAGTGCAGCATGCATCTGCTGTGTGATTGAATGTAGAGGGATTATTTAAACTATACAGAGTCTGAACTTCTCACAGTATCTGCTGCCATCATTTTTCAATCATGAGTCTTTTTGTAGGCTCAACAGATACAACAAAGATAACTCAGCTGTGAAATATATTCAGAGCCATTTAATGTTAGCAAAGAAACAAACAAACAAAAACTCTTGGTGCATATTCCAACATGAGAAGTCTGAGGTGTGGCGTGAGAGCGTGTGAATGCATGAGTCTCAAGGCCAATGCGTGAGAGTTGGTGTTGTACCCCTGAATTAGGGTAGAAAGAATCACACGAGTGATTATTACTGCTTCCCTCATGCGGTGGGTTTATTGCAATCCAAAATACACATTTTACATAGAAAATGCAAATGAACAACCAAACATGAACATGAACAACCAAAAGACAACTGTTTAGTTTCCCGTAACAAGGCACGTTTTGAGGTAAAACCATTATATCTCAAAATAGCATAAAACCTCAATTTGACTTCATCAAACTAGCATAAAACATGCTGTAATATGTTTAAAAACTGTAAACACCATCAAAACATTTACAATGTTCACCTTTACCTGAATTAGAGTAGAAAGAATCACACGAGTGATTATTACTGCTTCCCTCATGTGGTGGGTTTATTGCAGTGAGGAAACGGCGCGCAATCCCCCTTGTGGTAGGATGAACCAATCGATCCCAGAGCAACAGGATTTAAGCCTCTTTAGCCGCTCATCCGTGCATAATGGATTAGGTTGAACAAAATAACAAAATTCTTATGAACAAAGTATGAAAGAATTAATCTTTTAGCTGTATCTAACTCTTAACTGCAATGTTTTTACTACTCATAACAAACCTTGTTGCTTCTTTTAACCTTTTCATCCCTTTTAAAATAAATCACATTATGAAATAAATCACATTATGAGTTCATTCTTAAACTGTGGTTATGGGAGAAAGGTAAGCCTATGTTATCAACCATCTCAACCATCACACTGGCAGGTCTGCTATGTAAAGTCAAGAGCTAGTTGCAGCTAGAAGATAACTATTGGACAGAAGAAGGCCGTTATAGGCCCACTAGCACAGCTGGTGACGTGAAATCGGTACCCTGACCCGCGAGCACTGTCTCCTCCTCTCACCTTTCCGTGAGTGCGTGTGCAGATGTTCAGCCCCGTCAGCCCAGCTCGCCGCCTTACATCATCCATGCCTCCTCGGGATCGGACCCACCAGAAGGTCTCAGAGCTTATTCCACTAAAGACTTTCATCTTCTACTGCTCTGCTTGGTAGTAGAAGAAATTTGTAATGCGGCTTCATGGACATCTCCACGCTTCTTTGTCCATGTCCTTATTCTCTCTGTGCCACTCTGACCTGAATGCTTTCTCAGAGTGATTTATTCCCCCTTTCACTTGTGGTAATGAAGACAGATTCCTTCTCTCTCATTCGCCCGGGTTTGGAACATTTCAGCACCTCTGCTGCTGGGTCTAGTGAACATTTGGCCACTTGTTGCTGCATCAATGCACACGACGCAGCACTTAGACCTAAATAAGTGTGTTTTACGCTTACAGTACTACACAGACCCAGTGAAGCATAGACTACATCCCGCTTTGCCTTTATCCACCAGCGATAGCCCTAAAGGACGAAGCCTGTACAAAACAGAACTTTGGTTTCGTATTGTAACCCCAGATTCTCTTAGTATAGGCGCAGCCCTTTAAGCACTGGGCCTCACTGGTTCCTGGACCGACTGAAGAAAAAGCTGGTATTTGGGAGCCGATTGTAGGGCTCAGCCCACTTTATACTTGAGGACGAGAAGGAGCCCACCCAGTAGGTGGACTTAAGTTTTCAGTGCTACGCGGAGGGATAATATCCACTAGCGATAGCCTTAAGAGCCTTTGGAGGATCGTGGAGCTGATAAACCGTCAGAGAACAGTTAAACAATAAAAAAAGCTTTTTCTGTTTGAGGTCAATGGTCACTTTTTATCCTCCACACAAACAGGGCAGTAAATGGAGGAAGGCTGGACGCTGTGTTTAGAGATAATGTGTGTTTTATAGTTTTTTTCTGTTATCAACAGTTGGAGGGCTTCTGCTTTGCTCTGCTGGTGGCGGCGTTCTGCTTGACGCTGGTCTTTCTCTACTTCTGGGGACAAGCAGGAAATGACTACAATGACTTTGACTGGTGGGTAGACAGACATTTGTACCTTATTCTGGTCAGAAGTCAACACATCTGTTTGCATGTATATTAACTTTGCACAAACTCATAACTTGTGTAACACATTAACCTTGTGGAGGACTGGTGATGTTTTCTCCCTCTCTGCTGTACTTGTGCAGAGTAGAAGCATTCAACAAAAAAGCTCTGTGTTTCAAAATTTACGAGTTAATTAAAAGTATTAAAAAAAGAAAAACAGATAAATTTGTTAAGAAAACTGAAAATCTAAGAGAATTAGAGAGATTTTTTACTTTGTGAAATTTTTCATTGTTAAAAATAGCTTTAAAAAAGTTGTAGTTTACAGCTGCAGCTTGTTGTTTTGAACTTTCTTGCATTTTTTCTCTGCATCCATCAGTCTACATCCTCCTGCACATTCTGGATGTCTGATTAAATATATACTGGTGCAATTTAACCCCTCTAAAACCTAAAGTAAAAGAAAAAAAAAAGATGAAATAATTATATATTTTGTTTTTAATCTGAAATCAATATTTGGCGCTGTATATTTTTGTATATTTACCATTAATTACTGTGTAATGTATGAAGAATCAGGAGGTCTTTGGAAAAACAATACGGCATTTCATAAGAAAAAAAGTGAAATAAATATATATTGTGCAAATTCAGTAATTAATTCATACAACAAAAAGATAAATTTTTAAACCTTATTACAGCCAGTACCAGGAAGGAAAACCTTCATTAGGACCAGAACGAGGGACGAGGTTCATTTTCCTGGACCGGTAGGGAAAGAGGGTCAACAACCTGCATGAGTATAATCCAAGGATCCTGCTGACATGAAGAGAAGCACATATGAATGACATCAACTATGTCAGATGTTTCTACATGGAGAATAAAAAGAGCAGAGAGGAGCCCAGTGCATCCGTCCCCCAGCAGCCTCATCCTACAGCAGCAGGACTAAAGCGATGGATCAGGGTCACCAAGCCCTGACTAGAAGATTTGTTTAGATGATCTGAAGGTGAAGAGGATGTCAGCATTCTGAACCCACATGGGGTCCTGGTTCCACAGAGACGGGTCTGATAACTGCAGTGTGGCAGAAAAATTCCAGCATCCACAGAAATGTTTTAGAAATAAAAAAAAAAAAAAAAAAAAAACTTTCAGTCTCAGAATCATCTTGAGTTATTTTTTTTTTTACTCCCATCAGCACATTTTCCAGCTTCATCCTGCTGTTTTCTGTGGACCTCTCATTGTCTCTGTCTTCACATGTGGACCTGACGTGGCCGTGGGTGCGAAGGTTTAACTTTGGGAACTTGGGTTTCTGGTTCCCCTGGTCTGTGGTGCTGCTGGTTGTCGCGGCAGGATTCTTCAGCTACGTCACTGTGCTCATGGTGAGACACAAACACAACACACCTTCGCCACACAACTCATTTCTCATCTGTAAAAATTCTTTAAATATTTCAATTTATCTAAAGATTTAAATTGACGTAATCCAGGGCCGACTGCGGTCCTCAAGAGCTGCATCCCTGCAAGTGTTAGGGGTTTCCCTGCTGCAACACACCTGACTCAAATGGGCAATGGGTATTTAGCGGACTACTGCAGTTTGATGTCAAACTCAGCACAAGTCTGCTAAGTTAGTTTGATGTGTATAAAGTGTGTTGCAGCAGGGAAACTCCAAACTCTAGAAGGACTGCAGCCCTTGAGGACAAGAGTTGGCCTCCCTAATTTAATCTATTATTAAAACATCTTTTTAACATGCAACTTTAAATGAATAAAACATGAGATTATATAAAACATATGAAAATTATTACACTGAAAGAAAATCTTTTAATTAAACAAGACTAAATTATTTATTTTAAAATAATAGCAACAGTTATTTAGATGCAATAAAAGCAGTTTAAGTGTCTGATGGGTGTTTTTCTGAAAGAGATTTTCTGTGAGTTTCTGACCAGTTTTCATGAAGAGGTTCCAGATGTTAACAGAAGCAAACCAAAGCTTTAAAAACAGGCAGTAAAATTTCACAGCGAAGCATTAAAACTGCTGCAGCTGGTGTTTGGTGCTTGGAGTGTCACAAATATAGACACTCTGTCAAAGTAATTATCAGGATTTTATGATTATCACACTTGTTCTGTATTAATTCATTTCGCAACATCATCAATATGTCAGATTACATCAACACTCCTCACAGGTCTTGCTTTTATTTACTTGCATCTTTTGATGCCAACATAATAAAATAAGTAAAGTAACCCAGAAGTATCGTACCAAGTAAATCTCTGCTGTGCAGAAAGAATAAATCCCACACATTAACTGTGGATTTGAGAGAAAGCAGATGGAAAAGCTGCAGGACCTCCACCTGACTTCTACACTATAAGAATGCTTTTTAACGTTTCTTTAAGAATATCTGCTGTTTGACACACAAATATTAAAGTTACAAGATTTTACCGTCTTCTACAGACTGTGACAACGGCTTTCTGATGAGTACAAACCACAGACATCATACCGTGTAACTACGTCTGATACGTGCTTGTCACAAAAGATGTATTTATTTATGTTTCATCTGTATATCGTAGCGTTCAGTGAACGCATCACATGGTTGTAAGACCAACATGATTACACAACAGTAAATGAAACGATATCGTTTAATATCAGTGTTGCTTTGGAGAAACATTAGTGTCATTTAACCAAACTAAACATTAACTTTAGCATGAAAAGCTGCTGGTTTTCCTGCAGGTGTTCCAACTAGACGTCTGGTTAAACTGCAGACAGTTTAGAGAACTGAGGGACCAGACGGAGTGAAGCAGGGAGGATGAACCAGGTGGTCTCTGGGAGGAGAGAGAGTGGGTTACTGGTAATCCCAGTGGGAAAGAGTGGATTTATTTTTCTTACTGGATCCAGTTATAGTCCAAGCAGGGGGCGGGGACCGTGTCTGGCTGAGGGTGGAGGTGCTGATCCAGTGGTGAGCAGGCAGACCAACAGACCAGATCTGAGGCTGGTAGCTGGTCACTGCAGGTGAACACAGGTTCAGATTAGACCTTTCCAGGACTAACACACAGGAGGAGACTGAAATACTGCAGCAAAGGGATGGACAGTCTGGCTTCTGCAGGTCCTTCAGGAGGAAGCCCCGGATGAGGGCAGATAGGAGGCAGCAGCGCCTGCAGGAGCCAATCAGGCTTCACCAGTAACTTCCATTAACCTGCGACCATCACAGCAGATGGTGAAACATGCTTGATACATTTCCTCTTTTCTTTCCATGTCCTGCTGTACAGGCTGATAAACTGTCCTCTGCTATGACACCTCAGTCTCTTTCTTCTTCTGTAACTATTGAAACCAAACAAGAATGATGTTATTTTGGAGGTAATATCTCTTCCTCATCGGCCACAGAGGAGCAGATGGTGTCCCGCTCTTCCAGCCTCCTCTGCAGCTTACACCAAAACCAAAACAAACCAAAACAAAGCAACAACAGGGAGTGACCAGAAGGAAGCAGCTCTGCTTTGCTGTCATAACTCAGACATTATATTTTATTGGATATGATGATAATGAAGAACGATAATAAATTGCCGTTAGCAGGATTAAGTAATTATTACATCCCTAGTCTGTAGTGTCAAATGATGAATATTGTATTTTATGTTCACTGCAAAAGGGTCAGTCAGTCTGCAGAGAGATGTTTTCTGTTCATTTCCTATAAATTATTTATTATCTACAAAAACACAAACTAAAATTCTCGTTTTGTCTGTAATCTTGTTGATGAAGATTAATTTATCTGAAACAAAGAGCTAACTCCATATAGCTCATCATTTCCAGGTCATTAGAACTTATTTGAAGTGGATTTTTTACCTTATGATACATTATATAAATGCTTATGTTCTTATGTTGGCCGATGGTGTGCAGCACTTTCTTTCAACTCTGGTTGTTTTAAAGGGCTTTATAAATAAAGTTGAGTTGAGTTGAGTGATGTTACACGTTTTAATAATGATGCTGTGGCCGATCCTTGGTGTAGCACATTTAAATTCATTCCCGTTAAACAGCCTGGTCAACCATATGTCTCAACCATAGACTGTATATAAAATATGTAGATGTAACGTATATGTATATGTATATCATATACGGTCTATGGCAGGGTGTCAAACTCCAGTCCTAGAGGGCCGGTATCCGGCAGGGTTTTGTTGTTACCCTCCACCAACACAGCTGATTCAAATCAAATGGATCCAGCAGCTTCTTGTCAGCCTATTTATGTCTGTTGGTCAGGTGTGTTGGAGCATGGAGACAACAAAAACCTGCAGGATACCGGTCCTCCAGGACTGGAGTTTGACACCTGTGGTCTATGGTCTCAACGCTGCCTGACGACTTGCTCTGCGCATGCGGTGCGTCAGCTTACGGCGTTAACTGCCTGCAGCGCCCTCTAGTGACCAAAATACTTACTTGGCTTTCTCCAAGACAAAATAACTGCAGCCATTCACAATGGTTTACTTGTGTTTTAACTATTTTATCAAAGAAATACAATTAAGACTTAGACAAATTTTTAATGGGGGTAAATTATTTATGAAAATTAGTCTCTTATACACACATCAGTACCACACTTACTGGTCAATTTATTAGGTACACCACAATAATACTGAGTGAGAAGATGCTACACTGTGCTCAGAAAGGGATGGACATGGTCAGCAGCAGGACTCAGGTAGGCTGTGCTGGTTAAACCATGTCATACTGGTACTAAGGGGACCAAACTGGACAAGAAAACCTCCCCCCACCATTCCAGCAGCAGCAGCCTGAAGCGTTGATCTGGTCTGAGCTGGGAAACACGCTGGGTCTGTGCTGTCATGGCACCTTCTGGTACGGTTTGGTTTGTTCTGTTTTGGTTTTGGTTACATATATACTTTACTTGTGTTTGTTTATTACATTTTATTGTGGAGTTAAACAGCTTTGTGTCTGCCTCTCTTCTTGTCGCAGTCTCTGAGCTGGCCTGCAACAGACTTCCTGTTGTCTTTCTCTCTTCAACCAGTCTGACCAGTCTCATCTTCAGACCTTCT
This sequence comes from Telmatherina bonti, assembly GCF_933228915.1. Taxonomy (NCBI): domain Eukaryota; kingdom Metazoa; phylum Chordata; class Actinopteri; order Atheriniformes; family Telmatherinidae; genus Telmatherina; species Telmatherina bonti. The sequence continues at coordinate 9,388,615 of NC_136628.1, read as the reverse complement.
CTGTAAACCCTAGAGACGTGTGTGTGTGTGTGTGTGTGTGTGTGTGTGTGTGTGTGAGACAACACATATGCCATGTTCAGAGTTGCTTAAAGCTGTTTTCTTCCTCATTCTGCTCAGTTTGAACTTCAGCAAGTTGTTTTCATGACGTCTACATGACTAGATGTTGCCATTTGATTGGCTGATTAGATATTCATGTTAACATAACTGAGCAGGTTTACATGATAAGATGACAGGTGAGTTTATTTCTTAGACTCTGGTTTTCTGAACACAGTGATGAATCTGAGACTTTATGCAGTCGACCATTGTGTCTCATGACGTTGGACTTTATTGTGTGTGTGTGTGTGTGTTTGTGTGTCTGTGCAGCTGCTGGCGGTGTGTTTGCTGTCCGAGGGCCAGAAGCTTCACTTGCACTGGAGTCACAAGGTACCTACCTCATACAGTCGCCCTCAGATTTATTTCATTAAAAAAACTCAAATAAAGGGACCACAAATAAAAATTTGCGGAATCGTAACTTAGTGACATAAGACTGTTTTTGTAAGAGATGAGATAAGATAAGTCGTTATTAGTCCCACACAGGAGGTATTCACAGTGTCACAGCAGCCGAGAAAAGTGGAAACACACATTGTAAAATATAAAGAAAGAAAGAAATAAACAAAATGTGAGTACTGTAATGAAGAAATGCCTATGAGGATAACATAAAATAACTTCAGTACAGAGTTATTATTGCATGTTATGATCAGGCGTGGCAGAAGTTATCACTATATATGTAGTTTAATTAAGTTGAAGAAGAAACAAAAAAACATCAAAATAAATCGGTCCTGGACAAATTAGAGCACTTTTCTGTTGAACAGCGAGACAAAATACCTGTCAACAGGTGCAGAAGTCTGACTGAGAGGAACAGAAAACACCTGACTGTAGGGAAACATCTAAAAATTGTTCAATAAAATATTTATTTATGAGTGATATAACATTTATTTTATCATGTTTGTTTCCTTTTTAAAAATATTTCTATTGAATTAAAACGAGAAAACAATGATTTTCATTAAATTTTTATTATTACTTTTGTAAATTTCAGCTTATTTCACAGTCAGCTCTTTTTTTTTTGTCCTTTAATGGGAGGAAATAAATACATTACAGACTGTAGATGTAACGACACATCATTACTGTAAACTCGGGAACAGCTGACCGCAGGACATGTTTCATGTTGTCAGATCGGGATCTTGGTGAGTTTGACCTTCTCCGTCGTGGCCACTGCCGTCCTGTCTGACCTGTGGAGTAAACAATGGATGACGTTGCTGCTTTCCTTCCAGGTGAGCTCCTCCTCCTCCTCTCCTCATGCCTCATTCCCTCTGCGGTCTCCATCTCTGATGTTACCAGATGTTTAAATGTCCCGACCAGGTGACGGCGCCTCACTTACACGTGGGCGGAGTCTCGCTGATGACGTCTCTGGCCTGGCCCGTTGCGCTGCACGTCTTTCGCATGCGCAGCAGAGGTGAGAAGCCGAGATTTGTGCTCATGAAAAGTTGCAGATCTCAGATGTTCTTTCAGGTCAGTGAATTATTGTCACAATAAAACTTAAATTGAAGTTTGCTCCAAGCTGAATATTTTGTTCTTGACAAACCAGAGAGCAAAATTATGAAGGTTTGAATTTTGTTTGGATTAAAAAGTTAAAAATTTGGCACATTTACTGCTGAAATAGGCTTCATTCTCTAAAAGCTGTCATTGCTGGGGACGTGAATCTAACAACTACTCTGATGTTTGGGGTGACGATTGGATTCAGAATCGATTCTCAATTCAATCAGATTTCCCATTCATGATCGTTACACTCAAATAACAAAAGGTGCTAATTTCCCAAGTAACTATAAGCCAGAAAGAACTGAGAACTTGATTTTTTATTCGATTCCCCACCTCTAATAATTACACTGTTAAGCCTAGAAATAATTAAAAAAAAATAATAATTTGCTTTTCAACAGTGTTTAAATCCAGATTTCCAGCTTTTTTGTTCACCCACTGACACACAGACTGACCTGATGGTGTCTGATGACCTGCCGCTTAATGGGCTCCGTATGTTTCAGTGAAGAGGGGCCTGATCACAGGGGTCTTCCTGACAACCCTGCTAGTTCTCTACATGCTGCCCCTCGGGTTGTACTCTCCATGCATCAAGGAGGGGGGGATGCTGGGTCCTGCACCGGCCCTCATCGGCCACAGAGGAGCACCGATGGTGAGCAGGAACGCTGACTGTGTCACTGCGCTGTAAATGTAATAAACATCGGCTTTAATTCTTCAGTTTTATTATTTTTTATTTTTGAATCAGATCAGAATTTCCTTTTTAACAGCAGAACAACCTGTGCATCTCTCCCTGGAAAAACAGATTGATTCTTTATTCATTAAAGAGTTTTATTCAAGTTTCGCAGTTAAAGTTTATTTTTATTCTATTTAAAAGCAGAGCTGAGATTTATTCTGAGGTCGGCTCTGCTGGTACAGGAACTCTGCTCGCATCCTTCCTGTCAGCACTGTTTAGATCCAGAAACAATGCCTCTGCTCCGACTCGGACTCCTTAAAAACTGTTTACATCATGTGATTTCTGCACACGTTCCAACGCCCGCACTCGCTGCAGTCACGCTCTGATGCTCGCTTTACTGCAACTCTGCAGCTTGCTCCAGAAAACACACTGATGTCTTTTGAGAAGGCGGTGGAAGCAGGAAGTGATGGGCTGGAGACAGACGTCGCCATCAGGTCAGTCTGTGTGCAGAACCGTTGTTGTAACAACCCTGAGAGCGCAACACAACACACACCAGATCAGACCAAACTACATAAACACACCCAGAAATGTTTAGATCCAAACAAACAGAAAACTTGCTGCAGGGTCAAAGTTCAGCATCAAATACTTTCACTTATTTCCTTCATAGTTCTTCATAGTTGAGAAGCAAGTGTTGTTTTTACATCAGATTAAATGTTGGATAAACATGATAGATTCAAATATTATTTTTTTAATTTAGTGAGAAATAACTCTTCACTCAACTAAATGTACAGTATACACACACACACACACACACACACACACTCAAACACACATAAATACCTGCACACAAACACATAACCAGACCTAAATTCCCCAGTAAACCTGGAAGCAGTTCTTGTCTTGTTTGTCTTTAATCTCTTTCCTTCTCTGAACAAAACTCAGCAGAACAACTGGATTCAGAAACTTGTGGCCCAAAAGAGAAAGAAAAGAAAAACCAAACATTTTTGTAGCAAAATCTAAGGAGATCCAGGAAATGTCGTCACTTTTACAGAATAAAATCTGCTTTAGTGAAACAAAACCAACCCAGTTTTTTCAATCAGTCCCAAACTTCTGCATTTTTATTTGACCTGAAAAAGTCAACTTTTCCTTCATGAAAATGTTATTACATAAATCCTTTTGGGTTCTTCTGCCTCCAACCACTTGCTGGTTAAGGCTTTTTGACCTTCCACTAACATTATCTGGAATATGCACTTATTCCCTGAATTAGCCGATTTTGTTTTTCCAAATACAGAACTTCAAATGGTTCAAAACTTTTTTTATTTATATATATTTTGCGCATAGACTGTATATAAAAAGATGGGCGGAGCCTCCATAACGTCACCAGTAGGTTTCTGAAGGTTTGAATTGAATCTCGGTGGGCGGTTCCTACCATCCCCATCTTGGCAGCATCATGCGTGTCATCTCGTCCGGAAAATACAAATATGGGCAAAGAGGTGGAGCTGAGAGGGAGGCTGTGAGTATCATGGTGGATGATTGACACCTAGCGAACTCTGACCTGCATGTAGCTAAGAGCTAACCGTGCTAACTCGGAGATAACAGGAGATAACCAGCTAACGGAGGTAAACGGGCTAAAAGTCACGTTGTTAACCGGATTAAAAACTGCGGTTGTTCTACGTTCTTCTTACTTGAAGCCGGAGATCGGTACCTGTCATTTGAAAAGGACACGCCCCTAAATATGCCGAACTTCGAGATTAAATTATTTTTAAATGGGTGAGTTAGAAAAAAATTCACTCCCCCCCACAGTTGTCATGAAGGTAAACCTGACCTATTAAACCTAAAATGGATTTTATACCAGGCTATAAACATGTTTATTTTTGCTGTGAAGTTGGTCTTTTTAACATGGGAGTTGCTTTGTTTTGCAGCCCCTAGTGGATGAAGGGGAACTGCAGTTTTATGCACTTCTGCATCGGCTTCATTTTTAACCGCCGGAAGCTCCGTCCATCTTTCTTATACGGTCTATGGTTTTGCCAGTAAGGTGCAAGCATTGCCAGAAGAAATTACAGTTATTAGCTTTATTTTCTTCATATTATGGTTGTATTGATGTAACAAAATATCTCTCAGTGTTTTTCCAACCATATTCTCTGCCTGTAATGAAGCTTGTTGTTTTCCGTTGTGGTTCGTTGATCTTTTCCCAGTCCTCCACTGGTTCTGACCGTGCTGACTCTTCCTCCCATTTTCTCTATATTTACTTCCAAATTTTCCACGTCGTTTATGCAACTTTGAGACTTAATTTCCTTCAGGGAGGTGATTTATATGATGATTCCTGATTCCTGGAGACGTAAACCTCACAGCAGCCGCAGCATCATGTGCTTGTGGATCAGATCCACTGAGGCTTTCCTGATGTTCCGTCTTGGTTGCAGTGTGGATGGCGTTCCCTTCCTGATGCATGACCACACCCTGCGGCGCACCACCAACGTCCACGAGGTCTTCCCCAACCGGACTGACGATCTGGCCGCCATGTTCAGCTGGTCGGAGCTGGGGGGCCTGAATGCAGGGGCCTGGTTCCTGTCGGTGAGTGACGGACATTTAAGAGATCTCAGCTCAGCCTGAACGTTTCTAACAACACGTCTCTGCAGATCAGGAGGTCTTTCAGCTAGAAGCTGATTGATCCATCATGATGCTGGTTTTACTGGACAAAACAGATTTGAATCAAGAACAGAATTTAGTTTCTATTAAAAGATTATATATCTTATCTATTTGTGTTGTTGTGTTTGAGATGTTAACAGTGTGCAGAAGTTTTTCTTTACTCAGGATAAATGATTTATGAACCATGTGAAGACCCACTCAGGGTGGATGCTGGTGTGTCTTTCTACAAAGATGCTTGTATTTCCCTTATTTTGTCTCAGTTTGTGACATATTTCATTGATACTTTGTGGCAGAAACACACCAGTAAAAGCACAAAGATGTGAGTGATTAAAAAAAAAGGAGGTAACCTGTGATATTCTTTGCAGCTTTGCAGCATGAGCATTCACACACCGACCCATTCTGCCAAACATTTCTGCTTTATTTGCTTTGGTTGAGAGTTAAGAGCCACAAACAGCTGAAGCAACAAGACAACATTTTATAGTTTTATTATTAGAAGTGTTGACCGTATAGGAGACTATATGGAGACTTTGTCTTTCTCGGCTGACTTCTGATTTCTTCAGGTTGTTTTAGCAGTTACTTTATTTTTCAATCAGTGAGCATAGTTCCCCCTCATGTAGCTGTGGTTTGGCTTCATTCCTTCAAGCTGATTTTGATTTTGACCTATAAGTTACTATAACAGTTTAACATAAGTGCTGTTATTTTTATTCTCCATGACACAAAATAAATGAAAAAAAAGAACATTTCTAAATTTTAGCTGAAGTGTTCAGCTGATGTTTGAGGTGCACTAGATGAAAAACAGTCCATAGAGACAGTAGGGCAGGAGAAGTAACCGGAGGATGGAGGCAGAGCTGAATTATTAACTCCAAGTATCGGTTGTTAAACTGAACTCAGATCAGCTGGCAGTCACATGTAAAAATGCTTCTTTATCACAGTAGAAAGTAGAAACCGTGTCAGCTGTGTGTTATGTCATATCATTAACTGGTATTGATGGTCTTCCCCTCCAGCACGATCCATTTGGCACAGCTGGTTCTCTGGGAGTGGAGGAGCGCCAGCGAGCTGGGAACCAGTCAGTCTGCAGCCTCCAGCTCCTCCTCCAGCTTGCAGCTCAGACTGGCAAACTGGTGATCTTCGATCTGTACCGTCCGCCCATGGGCCACCCGTACAGAGACAGCTGGATCCAACGAACGCTGGAGGTCATCCACAACGACTCGTCCATTAACTCGTCACAGGTGAAGTCCAGCTCAGCCAGTCAATCAGAAGTTTAGTGTAGATTTATCTTCAGACTCGTTCCGATTTACTGATACATCCTGCAAGACTTTACTCAAGTAAAAATTTAAACACACTGTCAAAAATAAAAATAAGTCAAATAAATGAATATTAATATGAAACTGACTGTCTTTTCTTAAATATAAGAAAAAATGGAAATAAAATAATCAAATAAAATTAGATTGAATTAAAAGTCAATAACTTTTACGTGAAAATAAAATTAAAATAAAGAATAAAATGTAAAATAGAATAAAATAAATCTAAATGAAAATGAATAAATAAAATTAAATTAAAAGTAAAAATAAAGAAAAAATATAGAATGAAAAAGTAACAAATTAAATAAAAATGAATAACATAAAGGTAAAAAATTAAATAAAGTAAAAGAAAAAATTAACTAAAATAAACTAAAGTACAACTTAAGTGAATATTAAATCAAATACAGTAAATTTAAATATGGAATAAAAGTATTTAAATGACATTTGATCCGTTAATCTATTTAAAAGTAAAGTGCAAGTAATATAAAATGAAAAAGTGGGGATATTTCACAATAAGAAGTTTACTGGTTCATCCCTGACAAGGATCTTTCTGCGTTGCCTTCGCGTGTTTTTCCCATGTACATGTGGTTTGTACAGGTTCTCTGGGTTCCTCCCACTCACCACAGAAATGCATGTTGGGTTGATGGATCTCCTCAGACTTGTAGTATGAAGCGAGATTAACATAGCAGGAATATCCCTGAGTTACCTGGGCTGACTTACCCAGACATTCAAGATAAGAAATGCGACGAAGCTGTTATTCAACTCGGTTACAATAACGCCACAAGAACAGAAGAAACAAACTTACACTGGACTTGACAGCAGCAGTTTGGCGCAGATGATTTCTTTAACCCTTTCATGCATGAAACACTGGAGTCTTCAGGAGGAAACAGGCTGGAGACAGTAAATCCAGCTGGAGACTGGTCTGTTCAGTGGAGAATATCTACAATGCTGTAATCACATGACCATACATGGTCACATGTTGGAGATCTAAGACAAGTTCAGACTCTTTTTATACTCTCTAACTGGGCTTTTACTGCATATACTAAACAACATATCCTTCAGGTTGTGTAAAACTTTTGGCATCCTGGCCGTCCATGTTATCAGACCACTTTCTAGTGGGACCTCCTTTTACCTCCAGAGCTATCCTTGATCTTTTCTATTCTACAGTCATTAAGCTTTTATCCAAAGCGACTGACATATGGGAGTGAGAACAACACAAGCATGAAATTAATCAGTAGAGGTCATCATAGGAAGGTGCTAGTTGAACTGCTGTGTGTCCAGTTGGACGGAGGCGTTGCCATGTAGTTCTATGGACTGTCGTCTATCCTAATTGCCACAGGGTTTTCTGCTGTTCCCAAAGATGACGGCAACATCGTGGTTTTGATTGAGGTGGTTTATCACCAACTTCCCCCAACTGCAACAATATGTACAGTGGTCCCGTGCAAGATGTACAATATGTACAATATTTACAAGGGTTTCTCGCCATACATTCACTAAACTCCAGCTCTGCAACTCAATCCAACATACTCGCCACCACGAGCAAGTCACAACGAGCTCCTTGGTAGATTCAACAAGGTGTTTCTGCTCCATATTAACATGAAGCATCACAAACATGGCACTAAGGACCCCAAAAAATGCAAAGCTCCCCCCTCCCAACCACCATCATTACACTTACAGCAACCTGAAGTGTAACTGAGAAGGTGTACCTTATAAAGCAGCTGGTGGGTGGAGTTAAACATCTGTTAAAGTAAATATTTCACTGTTATAGGAAAGGTTTATCACACCTGCCTTCTATAAAAACATCCTCTTATCCAAAGAAGACGCCTGAAGACACGATTGTTGATGATACGGGGTTGATGTTGGGTAAAAGACCAGAGTAGATGGAACGCTTTATCTCTCCATTAAATGCACAGATGGACACTTTCCTCTTTTTCTCTTTGCAGCAGTAGTTTGGAGGTTTCTTGACGCTGAGGTCAATTTTCTACTATGATAATAAGAAGTGTTGAAACCTTCTCCATGACAGATGAAGATGAAGACTAGATCTCACTGAGCAGCAAACAGAGCTTTTTCATCCTGATGAGGACAGAAGTTTACTCAAACAAGTTCATTCCTAGATTTCCTTCATTCATATGTTTTATCTAAAAACTGTTAAATGAGTGAATATTATGTTTTCTTTAACCCTTTCATGCATGGTGGCCATGCAGTGGACACCTATTTACAAGTTCTTTTCTTACAAATGAGGATGTTATTTTTGTAAATAAACCACTTCAGTGGATGTTAGTGAGTCATCCAATATGTTTCCACTCTCTGGAGAACAAATAAATATGATATAATTTCACATAATGTAATTACACGAGTTTGCCTTTATGATAAATAAGAAAAGAAATAATAGAGAATTTACATACTATAATTATGGTTATGTGTTATTTTAGAAATATTTTATTGAATACATTAAAATAAATAATAAGTCATGATAAATTCTAAATATCACTAATAAACAAAAAAAGTATCATTGCATATATAGAAGATCATTCCTGCCATCAGCCTCCGGAACAAGACCTCCTCAAATTAATTACTATATACTACAATATTGAATTTCCCTTTGGGAATTAATGAAGTATTTTTCATTTAATTTAATTTCATTTTATTTCGTATGTCTGGAGAGGTAAAATGCTGTTTTTAAAAAAAATGTTGCATTGTTTTTTTTTTTTTTATTAATTTATGCATGAAAGGGTTAACGAAACAGCAAAAAAGATGCAAATTTAATTTATTGGAAAAAATGTAAATAATTAGAGTATTGAGGAGCTTGTTGTTTGTTCAGCTGAGTTATGAGGAAGTGTTGTTTGCTGTTGGGACCTGATGGATGAGAGCTGTGAGCGGTGTTTGGGTTTCAGGTGCTGTGGCTGCCGTCGGACCAGCGATCTCTGGTTCAGGAAACTGATCCTGAGCTCCAGCAGACGTCAGGTAGCCGCCTCCCTCTGGAGGAGCTGCAGAGTAACCACATCGTCAAACTCAACCTGCACTACAGCTCCATGTCCAGCGAGCTGATCAGGTGTGTGTTCTCACACTAAGGATGATGTGAAATCTTTCAGTGTTCATGTGAAGACTTGATGAGTCCGTGCTGTTTCCTTACTTCAGAGAGTATGCTGCGGTAAATATCACCACCAACCTGTACGTGATCAGCCAGCCGTGGCTCTACTCGCTGGCCTGGTGCTCGGGAGTCCACTCCGTCACCACCAACGCCCCCCAGCTGCTGAGCAGCCTGAGCTCCCCTCTCCTACTTATTGTGAGTCTGGCTGCAAACTGGGATGCTTTCCTTCAGTTCCCACCTTTAAATCCAGGATGGAACACAGTGATCCAAACTGTAATAATTGATTGGACATGCTTAGAAAAAAAGTGGGTTCCATTAAAGCTGGGGTAGGAAATGTGCAAATCTTTAAAAACTCTGGCCAATCCAAACGTTCAGACCCAAAGGGAGTTTCTTATATTTCGTAGGCGTCGTCTCCCTGCCCCCCCCCCCCCCCCCCCCCCCCCCTCTCCCTCCAGCAGTGCATATCTGATCGCCACACCCTGCATATAAACAGCGTGTTGGGATGAAAATACAAAGTAGTGAAGAGGAGTAGTGAAGAAGAAACTCGAAAGACAAACATGGCTGAGAAAATGCAGGAAGGATTTCCCCGATTTCCTCGGTTTATTTGCCTCCTCCTGCTAAACAGCTGAGAAAGAGAAAATCGTTGGTGGAAAAAGCTGCGAACTAGAAAAGCACTCTGCCAAGGCCTTTAAAAAGTTCCTGGATCCAAACAGTGATCTGGATCACCACTCATATTTAATCTCTTCTTCCTTTTCACATTTCCAACAACTCCTGAAAATTGAATTAAAATCTATCCATAAAATTTTGAGTTATCTTGAACACAAACAAACAGATAAATGCCAGGAAAAACATAACTTCCTTGGCGGAGATCATGCAAGGAGCAAAACCAGAGGGGGAGGAGCCAAGACAGGGCGCCACTTTCACATCTTGCTAGCTCCCCAACATCACCTACCCCAGCTTTAACTTTCTGACGCCAAAACTTTGATTAAATAATAAAATATAGTTATCTTGCGACTTAAGGTTATAAAATGAATTCTGGTGTCCCTCAAGGTTTGATTTTAGGTCTTTTTTTATTTTTACTTTTACATGTAACTTTGAACTGAAATATTATCAGCAGATGTCAGTTATGCTAACAACACACAGCTTTACATGTCTGTGTGTCCGGATGACCCTCTGATTCCCTTTTAAATGATATTTCTGATGTTAACCCTATTGCTTATATCATCAACAGTTTCTCAGGAACTGAAGTGTGTAACTCTGTAGGGTAAATGGATAGTTTGACCATTATCTACCAAAGTTGTCCAGACATTTCTATCCATACAGGAGGTTAGCAATCCAGACACAAACATAGTGTTTATTCAGAGGCTATATATGGTAAATCCCCAATGATTCATGATAACACCATTATTAATTACATTTTCATCACTATCACTACTATCTTTCTATAAGAGATCAATTTTCACCTGGAAATGATGATGAAGCAGCTTCTTGTCAAACTTTCCACCAACCAGAGATTAAATTGACGGTAATGTCCAATCATGAGCAGCCAAAGATCAACAAGTGAGCAGAAAAGAGGAAAAATATTGATCCTGCATGGCTGGAATAAAGCCAAGAAGATGTTTCTGATGCCGCTGAGCCTGAGGAGGTTTAGTGAGGATAGCAGGTAGACAGTAGCAGGAATAATATGTAAATGAGGAAAAAGTGTAAACATATCATTTCTGTTGTGTTTGTTTCTGACGTGAGAGAATGATGAGCAGATGAGAAAAATCTTGGTCGCTGTCGATCTGTGTGTTATTTCTACAAACTTCTGTTTCATACTGTTGCATGATTTCTGTGTGAGAGAACTTTGGGTAAGAAAACTATGAAAGTGCTGTATAAAGTCTGATTTACTGGTTTACTTTAAATGTTTTTGTGTCTCAGAGTCCAGATCAGTACAAGCTGATATGGGTCCTCACAGATTTGCTGTCCCTACTGCTCATCTTCATCATCTTCTGCTTTCACTGGTGATTCACACACTTAAAACAAGTCCTAGCTGTGCGCTGATGTCTCAGTTTAAATCTAGACTCTGTTTGCTTTTCAGGTGGCGAGAGCGAAGACTTTCTTTCTGCTTAGACAGTAAAAAGACTTTGGACAACGGCACCTACAACAAATTTAAAACAGGTAAACTAACACAGCTTCAAAATGGCTGCAGCTTTGAACTAATAGGAATGTGTTATTGATACCTCATTCATCCACCTTCCTGGTTCTGGTCCCAGAGATGAGTGACATCTGGTCAGTGTCCAGCGCTAAGTCACAAGTGGAGATGTCCGATCTGGCAGCTGTGACTGAGGATTAATGCAGCCTGTGAGAGGAGCTGACCTGGCAGCGCCGGAGCATTTTATCTGGATGAGAGAACATGACTGCAAAGTTTCTGTACAGATGCTCCTCTCAGGTTCAACACTTTCATGTTGTTTCATCTCAGATTTTCAGAGATGAAGCTGGAAACTTGGAGACTGGAGACAACAGGAAACGGCTAAACGTCCAGCAGTGCGTTCTGTTGTGGATCTGCTTCAACCGGATTTCTGTTCCTGTTTAATGTCAATCAGCTGAGCTATTACATGTATGGACATTAGCAAGGCCGGATTATCCAATGGGCATTATGGGCATGGGCCTAGGGGGCCCACACCCATTTGGGGCCCACATAGGGCATACCATGTCCAAACTAGCAGTTTGGACATGAAACAAAATGTACATAAAAGCCAGATCGTTACACCACAGTGTCTAGTGCAGCGTTTTTCAACCTTTTTTGAGCCAAGGTACATTTTTTCCACTGAAAACGTCACAAGGCACAGCACAAACCAAATTGTTAAAAAAAAAACAAGCCAACATCAATCATTTAAATTCCATCTTATCAAAGAGTCTGACATAGCCATCAGATAAACACAAGAAACAGAAACTTTGCGATTTTTCTCTTTTCTTTTTAGACCAATTAGGTGCAGTTGGATAATTTCTCATGGAACACCTGATCTCTTACGGCACACTAGTGTGCTACGGCGCAGTAGTTAAAAAACACTGGTCTAGTGTATTTCTATTGGCACCACTGGCTGAGAGATGTTAAAAATGTCGTTTCACAGCGTTTCATTCACAATTTTTACAATGTTATGGTGATGAACAGGCCCCTGGAGCACTCTGGGCCCAGGGGCCTGTGCATTTTTAATCCAGCCCTGTACATTAGGACTTCTTGTAAAAACAGGATATATTTCTGTAATTTTTTTTTTTTTTTTTATGAAGACTTGCACATTTATAAATCCTAAAAAAAAAACGTACATACTTTCCTCTTTCTGAACTTCTCTTCTATAAATGAACCAAAAAGTTGAGTTGGAAAAGAAGTGAGATTTTACTAAAACTTGCTAGTTGCTTTGAATTTAGTAAAATGTACATTTTGTGCTTTGTTTATAGAGCAGCTTGTACTTCTACATGTCTGCATTCCACAGATAAATACTTTAATGAGCAGAGGAAATGTTAGAAGACAGTAGGGATGGTGAAACTGAATCCTCATGAGACACTGAATCACTTCGATGCACCTTCTGTGAGATCGACTCAAACTGTGATCTATTCAGAAGATTTCCATCTGCTGCCGGTCTGGGATGCATTGAGGGGAAGTGTTGGCAAGTCTTCATGACCTCATGACTGAGGCGCCTTGGCTCAAAGACGAGTTCCCCCCGTGTTGCTGTTTTCATCACTCTGTGGTTAAATGAGTGTCAAAGTATCAAACTTTGTGTTTTTAAACGGGAAAAGTAAAAAAAACAAAAAAAACTGTTTATACAGCCAGTTTCCTGCTTTACTTTAAGCAGCTCTATGATGCTATTTCTAGTTTTCTGAGCTTTCTACGGTGGTATAGTGTTTAATACTCATCAGACTTATGAGCCAATTTTTATCACCTAAACCATGTTTGAGTTTTCCAGCACTCTCTACATTCAGTTTCCAAGGCGACTGAAACAATTAGTTTTACAGTTTTTTTTTCTACTCTGAAATTTTAGTGACGTCCCGTGTGAGGTTCTCAGTGATTGGTCATCTTCTCTAGGTAGTGCACGTTTATGAGAAGAAAGCCACGCCCACCTTCACTGCTCTGTATAAACTACTCCTAGCAGTTGACCAATCAGACTTAGGCAGGGGGCGGAGCTTTCTCTGTTTGCTTGTTTCTGGCAGAGGCTGATCTGAGAGGATCAACACAAGATGAATGAAGGGGTTTGTGAGAAATTCTTGATTATTTCTTGTCCTTCTGGACTTGCATATTAAAATTAGACTGAAGTGTGCATCATAGCGACAATTTAAATAAAATTTAAGACAAATGTTTGTGTGGAATGTATCGTTGGTAAACATCTGGAGAAGGGCTCAGGTCTGATATTCAGCAGCTGCATCAAAGCTTCACTACGAAGCTTTTTACCATCAGAAACATCAGCAGAATGAAAAGTTTAGTCTCCCAGAAAGACCAGTAGAAAGATGCATTTATCTCCAGTAGACTGGATTTCTGTAACGGTCTTTTAACAGGACTTCCTAAGAAGAGCTTTAAACATCTGCAGCTCATCCAGATGCTGCTGGAAGAGCTTCAACTTGGACTGAGAGGTCTGAACACATCACACCAGTTCTAACATCTTTACACGGGTTTCCAGTTTATACTGGTTTCCAGTCAGTCACAGGATGGTTGTTTACAAATCCATCGTTGATACGTTCATAAACCCAGCAGAGCTCTTAGATCCAAAGACTTTGGGCGTCCAGACCAGAGTCCAGACCAGAGTCCAGACCAGAGAGTGTAGACCAGAGTCCAGACCAGAGTCCAGACCAGAGAGTGTAGACCAGAGTCCAGACCAGAGAGTGTAGACCAGAGAGTGTAGACCAGAGTCCAGACCAGAGAGTGTAGACCAGAGTCCAGACCAGAGAGTGTAGACCAGAGTCCAGACCAGAGTCTAGCCACAGTCCAGACCAGAGTCTAGCCACAGTCCAGACCAGAGTCTAGCCACAGTCCAGACCAGAGAGTCCAGACCATAGTCCACATCAGAGTGTAGACCAGGGTCCAGATCAGAGTCTAGCCACAGTCCAGACCAGTTTAGCCAGAGTCCAGATCAGAGTCTAGAGCAGAGTCCAGATCAGAGTCTAGACCAGAGTCCAGAGCAGAGTCCAGAGCAGAGTCCAGACCAGAGTCTAGAGCAGAGTGCAGACCAGAGTCCAGACCAGAGTCCAGACCAGAGTCCAGACCAGAATTGCTGCTTTCTACTACTTCTTAATTCTTTCTTTGTGCCATCTGTGATGCTTTTAAAGTTTTATGTAAAGCACTTTGAATTGTCTGGAACATGAAATGTGATGTACAAATAAACCTGCCTTGCTTTGCAAAGTTTTAGAGATCTTTATATTTTTTAAAAAAGCAACCTCGTAATGTTCGGTCTGGTCCTCTGCTACGCTTCCTGTTCTGGCTAAATCTGAAACACAAGATCATAATGAACCATTTTTTGATTGTAAGAAACGAACTCTGCTGTCGAAGGTCTTGCAGGACGTTGTGCTCCTCTGCAGCTGCAGATCCAGATGTTTCCTCTGAAGCTTCATGAGAACGTTTAAAGTCAGATTTTTTGTATAGCTGCAAAAAAGACAACATGAGGAAAATGAAATCTTACCTACCTGTGATGCTGAAGACGCTGTCTGCTCCGTTATCTCATTTAGCAGTTACCACGGCAACGCCCTTGCGCAGTTGTCCCAAAAGCTAAAATCACTTTATTATGAAGCTTTTCTTCAACCTGAAATAATGTGATCCGCCCCAAAACGTTTCGTTTGCATGCGACTAATTAAAAATAGAAATGGGATTATTTGAAGGGAGAAACTGTTCTTTTCACGGAGCCGTTCATAAAACGACTCCTTCTCATTCACTCAGAAGTTGTTCATTTTTAACTAGAAAATAACGATTGAAAACTATCCCATATAAATGCTGCCGGAGTAAATACTTACACACCCCACCATCGATACGCTGCTGGTGGGAATTATTCTAAAATCTGGATTATAATTTCATTCGGCTTGTGTTTTTATTGCTTTGGTGATTTGGGATCATTTCATGTATTAACAGGGAATTCACTATTTTTAAATTTTCTCTCTCCAAAAAACTTTGTGGTGCAAAAAATCTCTGAAGACTTCAATTAACTTTGCTGCAAAACAATTTTACTTAAACATTTTCTATTTTAGTAAAACAAACAAAAGAAACCTCACAGTATGCAAGAATAATAAATATGTACTTTATAAAAATGACTGAAATACAGGAACTAAATTCCAGAATAAACCTGACTTTTATAATATTAGTAAACGTTTGTTTAGAGCTCAGAGTGTTTGTTTCTGACCAACACTTTCTGCCCGTAGATGCAGCACATGCATGGAGCATCCTGAACTCCTATGACTGCACACACGCTGCCTTCATGTAAAGGCAGATCATTGGCAGATGAAAATGAACGGCTCACAAACAAACAACTACGACTCGGTTCTCATCGGTCATCTAAAAGAGTTGTTCAAAAGAATCAATTCATTCATGAACATGACATTTCTATTAGACTCAGCTAATGCATAGATGACGTAACAAAGCATGAGGTCGTGTGATCCCAGGACTTTTGGCACGCGGAAACACCACTTGCGGTTCATAAGTTTATTCTATTCTATTCTATTCTACAGTCATTTAGCAGAAGCGACTTACAAATGAGAGTGAAAACAACACAAGCACTAAATCAAGCAGCAGAGGACATCATAGGAAGGTGCCAGTGGACTTCTGGAGTCCAGTTGGACGCAGTTCCTTACATGAAGTGCTACAGGCTTTTTTTTTTTGTTTTTTTTTCCTCCCTTTCCAACCCATAATATCACTTATGTTAAATTACTAAGAATGATACCATAATGTTAGTTACAAAGAACTGGGCCAAGTTCTCCAACTTTCTGACAAATATAGCTAAACTCAGCTCCTTGAAGAGCTGAGCCTTCAGGACTCTGCAGAATGGACAGAGTTTGGGAGGTCATTCCATGATTGTGGCACGACAGAGGAAAACAGTCTCTGACCAGTGACTCGGTCCCACCTAGTGGCGGTAACATGAGGCGTCTTTCACTGGTGGGACGTAGCTGTCCGTAGAGAGTGTAGGACTGGATGAAGGAGTGAAGGTTGACAGGAGCTGTTTGAGGTATTGATTTGTAAGCTAGAAGCAAAGCTTTGAATCTGATGCGTGCTGCGACCGGAAGCCAGTGCAGTGTGATTAACAGCAGCGTAACACGAGCCCGTTTGGGTCGGTTGAAGACCAGACGTGCTGCGGCGTTCTGGATCATCTGCAGAGGTTTAACTTAGCGTGCAGGCAGACCTGCCGGTAGGGAATGCATGAAATGACCAGAGCCTGAACCAAAAGCTGCGTTGTATGTTCTGTCAGGTACGGTCTGATTCTCTTGATGTTGTAGAGAGCAAATCGGCGAGTACGGGCAACCGGGGCAACATGGACCTTAAAGGTCAACTGGTCAGCCGCCATGACACCAAGATTCCATACAGCGCACGTAGGAACAAGTGCGCTAGAGTCGAGCTTCACACTTATTTGCGGATTTATGGAAGGATTGGCTGGACAGACAATGAGCTCTGTCTTGGACAGATTGTGCTGAAGGTGGCGAGCCTTCATCGGTGCAGAGATATCAGCAAGGCAAGCCGATGTTGTCATTGAGAAGGTGGGAAGGAGGACATCATCACTACAAAGCACAGATGAGGCTCGTCATGGTGAAAACAGCAGGAGTGAAGTTCATATGTCTGTGCAGGAAGCATCAGAAGCAATTGTTGGTGTTTTCTTTGCAAAATGCCATTTATTCATCTCTATATAAAGACACATCATAGATAAATACACAGGTCCAGTAATGCATCATGATTAGGACTTCATGATTAAAAATCAGAGCTAATCACACAGAAAGTTCTACAGTGTGTGTAGGCCACATGTGGATCATCTACGGTGGATCAGCTGGAACAAAGATGGTGTTTGACCTTTGTGGCACATGGAGCAGCTTTACCAACACATGGCTCAACATAAAACAAATCATTAGTCGCATTTTCTCCAAACCGAATCTACGTTAAATCCAGATTCTCTCATTGTGGTTAAAATGTGTTCGAGTAGATTTTCTAAGAAGAAAAAAAAATGAAGCTACTTAAAAGATGAAAACTGAAAAGCATGTTGAAGACTTCAGGTTTGTGGGACTGGAGGAGTTTCAGGTCCAGGTGGGTTTATGGCGCCTCTGAATCGGCACTTTAAAATCAGGACTCACATTTATCGAGTATGACTTACATCATCGTATACGATGTTACAGATCAGCTTCTTGCACCAGGATGTAACTAGAATTACTTTTGACACGTTTCTTGGTATTAGCAGCTTTTTCATCTGCAGGAATAGAGGAGGAAATACAAACCTGATTAAATTCCCTGCTAGTACATCGACTCCTCTCTTCTTCTCATTGACAATGCAAGTGGACGCCGTGAGGAAGAGGAGACTGATTTGTTTAAATAAGATGTATGACACAGATGGATCATGTGTTTATTGCTACAGTCTACTGTTGTTGGTTTCTGACAGATGAAATTCCTCCTCTAACTGCCTCCTCCTGGTGCATTTTGGGGTTTGCAGCATCTTTAAGATGTTTGTAAGGATTACTTTCCAGGTCTTGGGACAGTCGACAGAATGTCTGGTTCTGGATCTTAAGTCATTTTGTATTCAATCCAATTCAATTGTCCTGTTAAAATACAAAGAGCACAAAGCAGCTACCTGATCCCACATTAGTTTATAATTGTGTTCACATAAACCAGCTGATAAACTGAGGTTGCTATGGAAACCAACGGGTTGGATCGCATCTCTTTGATTCAAACCCCCCTTCCCCCTCTTTAACCTCTAAAAAACCTGCAATTTAATCCTGAAGTGGGTTCTCATGGACATGTTGTGGAGCAGCTGCACTGCTTCCTGCTGTAACAGGAGAGTTTCTGTTGCAGGATCATCTGCTACTGGAGAACAGCACGGTTTTAAAGAGAAAATGTTTTTACAGATGTGTAGCCGCCATCAGATTCACAATCAGCCCATATTTTCCATCAAGTAACAAAATGTCTCAGTTTCATCATCTGATATGTTGTTCATCTTCTACAGGGAATAAAATACAGCTTGATGATGATGACTTTGGAGATTTTATTTACATTTTACGCAGCATTCGAAGGTTTATAAGATAAATTACTGGTTTTAAAAGAGGAATTCAGCCTCAAAAGGCTCCACCTTCTTATTTCTAAAAGAAACTCCTGTTAAAATATACTGGATAAATATGAGTCAGATTAACTTTTTTGTTTTTATTGGATCATCAACATGCTGTTCAGTTATTTCAACACGGATGCAGATATTTCAGAAAAAGTCTAAAAATCACGTCTGAAATGTTTTAACAGCAAAACTTTACAGCAAAGTCAGAAAACTATGAGCTGTGAAAATGGAATCAAAGGCAAAAAGGTGAGTTAAGACAGGCTGACGCGTCCTCGCATGCATGACAAAGTTCACAGCGGCACAGTTTGACCTCAGGAGTGTGTTACGTCTCACACTGTGTGTGGTGCTCCATTGACTGAGCGAGACTGATGCGTTTCCAGCCGCTCACTTGCTGTTGCCTCGGGATGTTCGCTGTTTGGTCATTGTTGTCAGCATCTGGCTGATGTAAGAGGTCAGGAGGTCATCCATCTTGTAGCCCTGGAGGAGGTGGACACACACACACACAAACACACACTTATAAAGTGTTAGTTCTCAGTGTTCTGCAGATTCAGAAGAAATGTTGCACTTTGTTTCACATCCTCAGCATTTTATTGTTGTTTATTCCCATTTTTCTCTTAATAGATTTGTTTAAAAACGGACGAAGCAGCTGATGTCGGACAGAAATCGTCCTCCCAGCTGGACCAGTTCAAACTGGGTTTTCTTTGTCCTTCATTTCACTACTTTTCTGGTGGGATGAGACATTATGCTGGACATCGGGAGCATCAAACCAGATGACCTGGAATTGGTTTCAGATGTGAGACCTTTCCTCATGAAACTATACGTAATCTGTCCAGAATGTTTGTCCACGTTAAATCCAGGGTGTGTGATGCTTGGTATGTACGACTGGAGATACTGATGAGGAAATGATTGCACATGAATCCTTCTGACATAAATTACTGTTTATCTGTTCAGCTTCTAAATGTCTGGAATCATGTTGCAACAGACAAGCCATGTCTAAAAGCTGCTTCAGGTGGAAGGGACAGTTGGAAACCACGGAGTCAGTTACCATAGTAACAGGCTCAGGATAAGACAGTCCCCGACTCAGCGTTAAAACACTCTGTTTTAACACAACCTGCTATCTGGAACAGACTTCAGGTGGTAAAACACGCAGCTTCACTGAAAAGTGACCGACTGGAGTGTCGCTACATTTCCGTCAACTATTCCATCAATGGTTAAAATATTATGATTGTGCTGAATGAAGCCGTTGTGATGAATCTGAGGAGGTTTTACGTCGTGTTTCGGTGAGATGATAAAACTGGAGCAACACAGCGACCCATCCCACTAAAACGCTTTCCAGTGTCAGCTGGCCAGTAAAACGAAAGCCTCCCAGAGGCTGAATGGACAGCTGTGTTTGGGTTGAACTGACTGAAGGGTGATGCTCCTCTCCAACCACTATTCCAGATGTGGCCTCTGTTGCCATGGCTACAAGAGTCTGTTGTAACCATTTACAGCAAGTTTAGTTGTTATAATAATTCATGATTAAACTCGTTTTAAGACTTTTTGTGCAGATTTTTATCTTGGTTCTTCTCTCTGTAATGACTTTTATTGTTCTCAGGTTATTAATAGTTAAATCAGTAACTTAGTTGTCGGTTTCTTTATGTTTGTAAAATGCAGAAAAACTGACTTGGTGTTAAAAGATTAGGTTGTTTTTACAGGTAAACTTTGAAACGTTAGATCGTCGTGTAGAAATAAAGTCTTCTGTGAGAGACGGCAAAAAAAGCTTCTGTTTAAAAACTTCATCAGTCATCACAATGAAAAGGTCCCATGTATACACTCACACACCACTTCATCAGGTCCACCTGCTTGTTAACACAAACGTCTGATCGGCCAATCACATGACAGGAGCTCAGTGCATGTTGCCATGTAGACATGATGATGACGACTTGCAGAAGTTCAAGCTGAAAGGAAATCTGAGGGACTTTGAGGATGGCATGATGCCAGAGGTCAATGGCCTTTAACTGGCCTCCTCCGTCACCAGATCTCAGATCTCACCAGTCCAGCAGAGCAGCTTTGGGACGTGGTGGAACGGGAGATTCTCGTCATGATGTGCAGCAACTGTGTGATGCTTCATGTCAACATGGAGGAAAACCTCTGAGGAATGTTTCCATCTTGTACAATCTGTCACACCCATAATTACAAAGCAGGTCTGACCCAGTACCAGAAAGTGGGCATGGGTGTAGTTAAACTGGTTTATTTATTTTTGTATTTTTTATATATATATATATTTTTTTTTTCAAATTTAATTAAAAAAAAAAAATATATATATATATTTATAAAAAACAAACAAACAAACAAAAAAAAGCCAAACTGGTTTATTTATCTTGTGAAAACTGACTGATTCCGTGTGAAAGCTGGGAGTTCAGGAACTCACCAGGGACGTCTCACAGAGCAGTTTGCTGCCTCGGACCAGGTTTCCGATGGTGATGTGGAAGTAGGTGTTTCCACTGCTCCAGTTGGAGATCTTAGTGAAGGGGTGTGTAGTGAGGATGTCCTACAAGATGTCAGATTACCATAAATTCACATATATTAAAAAAAAAACAAAAACAAACATAATACAATTTATAGCGATTATAGATAAACTAGGGTTTGTTTTTTTTTTTTAAAAAAAACTCTTCAAACTAACATGTTTAGTCCAGTGATAAATATTTTCTCACCTTTGACTTTGGATCAATCAGACTGACGCCGTGCTTGTTTATAGCAATCAGGAGGGTTTCTGGGTAATTTGGATCAGTGGTTTGCTGCAGGAAAACGATCAGCATCAGAGTGGCACATCAACAGCTGGTGCCATTAACGCATCCAGATGTTTTTACCTTGACTTCAAAGAAGGCAGAGCCAAACGTTGGCCACTTGTAAACGACTTTTAGGAAGGAGAGTTTGGCGTCTTCTCGTGTCTTTCCCGAGTGTTTGTTGAACAGCATCATGATGGACTGAAAGGAAAACACACCGGCTGTTACACACCTGGACACACCATCTCAGCAGAGACGTCAACTGTCTTTAGTTGGACATAATTTGCTAAAAATAAATCCCAGAGAGTCGCCGTTCAGCAGAGGAGAGACTAAAATGAAAGTATAAAGACACAATGTTGCAGCATTACATCCAATCAGATGAGAAAACCCACTAGCTTGATCCGAGCCGGCTTTCATTCAGCTGAGACGCGTCTTACCCTCTTCCAGTCGTCAGGAGACAGGTGTCTCATCTGGTCCTGGGGGACCAGGTCCTTCAGGATCTTGGAAATATTCTGGAAGTGGCATTTATCATCCTCAAACTTCACCCTGTAGATCAGCGCCGCCAGCTGGTGCACCTCCTCCTTCGAGCACTTGTGGTATCCGCGAAGGTATTTAGGCAGCTCCTGCAGAGACACAGTGGCTGTGAAAGACCCACGACGTCCTGCTGGACAAAACCTTTTTTCTTTTTATTAAATGAAACATAAAATAATGTTTAAAAGTTATTTTTGTCATTAACATTCAAGGTTATCCGAAGGGAAGAACATGCTGGTGAGGTGTGATGCAGAACTCGTCCAATCAGCCATGGCGGCGGGATTTTAACCGGCAACCTTCTGGCCATCAGACAACCTGCTCTACTTCCTGAACAGATGCTGCAGCCCCTCACTGTTCTGCCTTAAAAACTTTCCTCCTCCCTACTCTGTCTGGTTCTGGTTCTGATGGAGGTTTCCCGTCCTGGTTCTGGTTCTGACGGCGGTTTTTCTTCCTGGTTCTGATTCTGGTGGCGGTTTCCTGTCCTAGTTCTGGTTCTGATGGTGGTTTCCCGTCCTGGTTCTGGTTCTGACGGCGGTTTTTCTTCCTGGTTCTGATTCTGGTGGCGGTTTCCCATCCTGGTTCTGATTCTGGTGGCGGTTTCCCATCCTGGTTCTGATTCTGGTGGCGGTTTCCCATCCTGGTTCTGATTCTGGTGGAGGTTTACCATCCTGGTTCTGGTTCTGATGGCGGTTTCCCGTCCTGGTTCTGGTTCTGACGGAGGTTTTCCTCTCCACCTCAGGATGGAAGTTTGGATCAAAGAGGGGATCTAATCCAACCTACAGGTTTCCTTCGCTCGGCACGGTGATTACAAATCGAACTGATGTGATGAAATGATGGATTAGTCTTAACCGGAATCTGACTGAACTGGTTCTGTAAAAGTTTCCTGAGACGTCTGAATGAAGTGGGATCCATACTGCATCCAAAAAGCACCTAAAATCCCACTGAGTCCAGGAAGAGTCAACACGTTTGATAAGTTGGTTTTTAGTAAAATAAAAGTTACAATTTGCATAAAGTTAATATTGTGACGTTTGTGGAGACAGTTTGTCCAACAGATGGAAATTCCTTCCAGCGCTGATTCTGCAGGTGTGGTGCAAATTATACACATAGCATCGTTTCAATGTGTTACTCCTTTATTAAGCTTCTTTTATGTAGTACAAAATATATATTCTGCATAGTTCAGAGTAGTTCAGAAAGCTTGCTTTTTGCTTTGTTCATCACATAAAACTGAATGTTCTGTTCAAGGCCTGTTTCAGCTTTGACTGTTATCTTCTAGCTGGAAGTTGTTTTGACTGGTGCTGCCAGGTTATTTGTGTATGTCTAAAGAAGGCTGGAACACCCTGAGCAGGGGCAGAGCTCTCCAGACCTCTCGCTTTTCATCAGATAAATCCCAGATGTTTCCTGCTTCAACAGATCTGATTCAGATCAGTGGGGAATGAAGAGGCTCATGCAGACAGCAAACTGATGGAGATCTATTTACTTTAACTAGTTTACTAAAACATGTAAAAGCTGCAGGACAGTAGCTTGGAAAGAACAAGGTTGGAGATTCCTGATTTGGATTTTTTTTAAAACTCGTGAACATAGATTTTATCTCTGCAGCAAACCATCACATTTAGTCTCTGTTCTGACAGATCTTTTCTCCGCTGTCTGCCGATGTGATCAGTGTCTCCTGCTGGCTGTAAAATAGATGCTGCATCTTTAACTCCAGGAAGGAGAATATTCAGTGCGCCTACAGAGAAACGTTTAGCAGATGGAGGGAAAAACAACTGGAGCAACAATGAATCCAGCCCCCCCCGCTGCGACGGGCTGCTGTCCAGCCGGTTTTAGATCTTTCCTGCTTTAGCAAACCTGCTAAGGCACAACTTGACAAGCAGATGAGGAGAAACATTTACTTTATATCAAGCATATTGAAGCAGGAAACCTGTAGGATCAGAACTGGAATAATAGTAGATAACCAGTAGCTGCTGGGAATTCTCCCTGTTGACCTGGACCCTCTGACACCGCATGTAAAGCCAAAAGTTACAAATCTAGGCTTTAAGATGGACAATGTGTCAGGGTTTTGTTTTTCATGGTTTGTGTATTTGCTCCTGTGGTAATTTGTTTTTCCTTTTTTCCCCTCTTTGTTTTAGGCTGTGCAGCAGGCCTGGGCGTGTCAGCACACCTGCATTTCATCATCGCTCCCTCCAGTACTTAAGGAAGGTTGTCCTCTCAGTCTTTGCCAGATGGTCGTCAGTGGTGCACAGCTCTTGGGTGTGTGTGGCTGCCCAGGACTGCTGCCTGCATCTCCTGTGTTAAACTTAATTGGTTTTCCCCAGTGTTTTTGTGAAGTTGCTCATTTTTTTTTATTTTTCGAGCAATTAAAAGAATTATTTCCTTCGGTGAACCTTCTGTGGTTGTGTCTCTGTCTGGCATTTTTTGGGTCTGGTTCCGGCAAACATGACACAATGATTTTAAACTGGAGCGTCAAACTGGTGCAGTGGTGAAATCCAGTTTTATTCTTGTTAAGGTCCATTTATACTGGATGCAGAAGACGGATACACAGATGGACGGAGAGTTTCGTGGTCCTTGGTGATTTACATATTTTGCTCCATTTTCAGTGAGCTTAGCCATCCGTTAGCTGATGTAGAAGACGGAGAAACACCACTGGAAGCCACAGAGGAAGTGTTGAGCTGTGTAGCTGACACACAACCAGCGAATGGAATAAACCAGAGAAGAAGAGGAGGAACAGGAAGAAAAACTGCCAGATAATAAGCCCCTGAAGAAGACGCAGAAGCTGAGAACAGAAAAAAGTACAGGCTATGTCCGAATGTCCACGCAGCTCCTGAACTCCTCAATCACGATGACAAGCATGAAACTCTGTAAACTGTTTTAAGTGCGGCAGAATTTCAGGACATCTGTGGAAGCTGTGGACACGAGGCTTACCTGGTAATAGTGGAAGATGGAGTCAGCCATGGAGTCTTTTCCTGGAATTGTGTTAGTCCACAGCTTCTTCATGAAGAACACCTGATAGGTCAGCGGTGGCACCACACATGGACTCCCTACATAAAGACGGGACCAGATAGACTATTACAGACAGAAAAACCACTGATCCAAACTACTTTGAGCTCCAAGGATGATGCAGTCATTTTACCGTCTTTTACATGTCTTGCTTTTTTGATCCAGTCGGTCAGATGTCTCACAAAGTCGAAGAAAAAGTCACCATCAGGCACGCTAATGACCTGGAAAACCAGGACAAAAATGTGCTGTTTGAATATTTAAATATAAGATTTATTTCTAATGAGCAACCAGGACAAATCAGATGCTGCACGTGCTTTAACGGACATGAGTCTAGAAGAAGATGAGTCGGTTTAAGACATTTGTTGACAGCAGGAAGACACTAATGAACGCAGCTCAGAACAACCACGGTGAGTTAAATATAATGCAGCAAAGCAAGAAGAAAGTAACTGGCAGAAACAGTTAGACACAAAGACATGTAAGCACATAATGACTGCAGCAGACCAACCAGTACAGGATGCAGAATGACAAACACAAATGTAAATACAGCCGGAGAGACACAAAACAAGAGTTAGAAAACCAAGAAGGATGGAGAGGAAAGGAGCAAAGCATTAAGCCTTTCAGAGGCTTGAAGTTAACTAGAGAAGCAGGTTTAAAGACTCATAATCATCCAGGTAGATAGATAGATAGATAAACATTTTAACACAATAAAATAAACACCATTAAACAGAATATTTATGTAAAAAATAAATAGCAGTAAATACAGGAAGACCGTGTAAGAACTGTGATCTCATCTCTCACACATGAAGGAGTTATTTACAGTTATTGTGAATGGGAGGATTTCCCTTGTGACAGGTTTAGGAAATAGAAAAACAACTAGGCAGCAATTAACTGTTTGGCATTTAAAAAGGACAGAGATCAATAACTAATTGTGTTGGAATTTTGATGTTAAATTATACTCATAAATTAATTTGTCAAAGCTTTTATAAATAAAGTTAGAAATATGTTTTCCGTCTTCTCTTCCACATTTAGGACACAGATGTTTGCAGGCCTCTTTCCACATCCAGCATCGTGCACCTAACAGTACTATCAGACGCTTTGAGCATCATATTGTTAGAAACTTTCTGACAATAAAAAGTGCCAAAATTTACACGAATGCAATGAATTTGTCTTATTTGTCATTTAGTATATTTGGTTTATAAGCTCCCAGTTAGTGTTAGGCAGACAAGTGTCATTAACAGTTAAGCAGACACCCTCCCCACCTTCAAGACTAGGCTGAAGACTTATCTTTTTCATAAGTCCTATAGCTAGGGATGGTTAGCATCCCTTAGTTATGCTGCTATAGGTTTAGACTGCTGAGGGACATTTCCTGATACACTGAGCTTCTTTCTCTTTATCGCTCTCTTTTATACCCACCCAATAACAGTGTTGCATCATTAACATGTATGTCTGGGAGTAGCAGTTCCTGTTGTCTATTGTCTTTCTGTCCCCTTCCCCCCCACACAGCAGAGGCAGATGGCTGCCTGTCCTGAGCCGGGTTCTGCCGGAGGTTTCCTTCTTGTTAACAGGGAGTTTTTTTCCTTCCCACTGTCGCCAGTGTGCTTGCTCAGGATGGGAGATTGAGTTGGAGGTCCAACTCAATCTGTTGGTTTCCTTATATAGGCTGTTATGAATTGGCTTTCATTGTGTTTTTTTTCTCTGTCTGTAAAGCGTCTTGAGATTGCATTGCTGTGATTTGACGCTATATAAATAAAGTTGAATTGAACTGAATTGAATTGGTATGTGATGTTGGTCACAGGCAAGATAACTATTAAACTTCTGGAATCACTATATAAACTGGCAATAAAGCGCTTGGACAGAAAAACACAACATCAGTGTCAAATACTTTCCAAACACAGTATGTTAAACTCTTAAAATTACATTAAATATTTGAACACATTCATGTTTACTTCTCAAAACTATCAAAATGCCCCTCCTCTGCCTAAAAAGTTTATAAAAAGAACATCTGAACAAATGAGTCGAACAACATGATAAACACTCAATGCACAATGTGCTGTACTTTGAAGAAATATAGACGATAGCCCATCCTAAAGTCTCTAAGCTCTGCTTCCTCATCGAAAGATGTGCTGGTGCGATTGACGTGGTTTTCAAATTATTTTTTCTATCAACCCACAAAATCCCGAGTAGGGGTCTGTAGCCCCCCATCCTCACTGTACACAGTGTTGATGTGGCACTGCCTCCCCCTCCTGGGTCACCGGATGGTGGACCAGAGTCTCCTTGAAGCCATCCGGAAGTTTTTCTCTGTGACCTTGCTGACTGCCAAGGCTGCATACCAGTTAGCCTGCCGATACCCATCAGCTGCCTCCAGGGTCCCATAGGCCAAAAACTCCCAGTAGAACTATTTCTTCAGCTTGATGGCATCTCTTACTGGTGGTATTCACCAGTGAGTTCTGTAATTACTGCCAAGACAAGCACTGACGGCCTCACGGCCCCAGATCCAGCTGGCCGCCTCGACATAGAGCCGTGAACCATAATCCGTCAGATATTCCCAGCCAACCCTCACAACATGATTGGGCCTACCAGTCCTGGAGCCAGGTGCACATGTGGACACTCTTTTGCTCAAACAGGCTGTTCGTTATAGGCAATCTATGATGAGCAAAGAAGTCCATTACCAAAAATATCTTACAGATTCACAGAAAGGTGGGCTGTTCCTCCCAATCCCACCCCTCCAGATCTCACCATCATTGCTGAGCATGACAGACCCTAGAGGGAGCGCTCTCCAACACTCCCTTCAAGTATTCCACAGAAGGTAAGTACTCTATGCTGCCGTTTGGTGCAAAAGCACAAACAGCCCGAAGGTGGTAACCTCACATCTACCAGTGTAAACCCCAATGTACAGGCACCAAGCGAGGGGGGGGATGAGTATGCCCACACCTACTCAGCGCCTCTGATCAGAAAAAACTCTAGGGTGGAAGAAGATCCAGCTCTTCTTGAGGATACTGGTTCCAGAACCCAAGGCATGTGTTGTGCAAGTCAAACTATATCAAGCCGGAACCGCTCAACCGCACACATCAGCTTAGGCTCCTTCCCCACCAGAGAGGTGACGCTTCACATCACCAGGATCAAACTAGCAGGGTTCCTGCTTTTGGCTCCTGCCCAGTTTGCATTGCACCCGATCCCTACGACCTCTCTTGTGGGTGGTAGGCCCACAGGAGGCAGAATGATAGTAGCACAAAGCAGCTTCAACATAATCTCCCCACCTCTACTTTGTGGAAAAGGTCTCTTCATCAACAGACTACAGTTAGACTTCTCACCTTGTCTGTGATCTTTACAAAAAGACTGAAGCCCTCTGAGGATTTGAGCATGAGGCGTCCAGAGATGTTATGACAGAAGTCTTTGGCCTTTGTGCTCGACTCCACTTCAAATACCTGCAGTGACAAACACACCAAACTAAAACCTGGGACCTGTATAAAACTACTAACAGGGAAATCATCTAAACTAATGGAAGAAGTTTGGATTCATTTTAAGCCATAAAAAATTTCCAAGACATGCTTGTTTTTTTTTTGTTGTTTTTTTTTTAACATTTTTGGTTTGTGGTGTGCCTTGTGAACCTTGGCTGAAAAAAGGTTGGAAAGATAAATAATATATTAGTTGATACAAACACAGGTCATACTTAGGACATGTAAAAGTCATCCTAAGTGCTCACTGCAGACAACCAGGATAATATTTTATAAAATAATGGCCAGTAAAAGCCAAGACTACGTCTTCACTGACCTCGTCTGAGTCATCAGGGAAGTAAACCTTATGGAAGATCTGAGTGGTTTTGTGCTGGATGGCCTCCACCTCCACCAGGTGAGGAGGATACTTCCTCGATCCATTTCTGCAACAATAACAAAGAGGAGAGATCAAGATACTACAAAACAAAAGATTTTTTAGGGGGGATTGGTGGTAAAAGGTTGCTACCGTAAGGCTTTCTGTAGGCGCTGCATGCAGTCTGGAGCCAGCGGGTAGTGTTTCTTGGCCTGGAGGAACTTCTGGACATGAGGCAGCAGGATGTTACTGGGAGGAAACAAACCAGTGCAGAGCCACAGCAGCTCCCAGCCCTTCTCCTCACTGTACCTGCATGTAGACGAGACAACCCGGTTAAAGACAAAATCCCAAATCAACCACGAGCAGAGGTAAACAACGATCAGGCAGAAATGCAGATTCAGGTCTGATGTTTTCAGTCTAATGTGACTCATAACCACAGAAATAGGAAAGATGCCTCGTTGTTTCAGACTTACTTAATGTGATTGTCTGTTAGCTGCTTGAGAATCTGACAGAAGATTTCGTCTTTGAGTGGCTCGGCCTTCAGCGCTCCTTCAAATAT
This sequence comes from Telmatherina bonti, assembly GCF_933228915.1. NCBI lineage: Eukaryota > Metazoa > Chordata > Actinopteri > Atheriniformes > Telmatherinidae > Telmatherina > Telmatherina bonti. The sequence continues at coordinate 9,359,425 of NC_136628.1, read as the reverse complement.
CTGATCTGTGAGCTCGTTGACCGAACGCCCTCGTTTTGATGGGTAGTCACCCATATACTTCATCACGGGTACACACACAGTTAAGGACCATCGGGAAGAAAGAAAATGCTTCATTTCACTGCTTTTATGTTTAAACATTATTCTGAGGGTTCTGTTTGTTTGTTGTTTGAAGGGTTTGTTATGAGGAACAAAGAGCTGATCAAACAGAAATGACTAATGTTGATTAAGGACATGAGAAGATGTTTATTTTCACAGTTTAGATGTAATTCTAACACTAGATACCTTAAAAATAACCATATGATGTCACAGAACCTCAAAAATCTGAAGTTAAATAAACAAACGTTTAGGTGAGTGATTGCTGCAAACTCTGACATGATCAAAGCTCCGTTTGATCACGTTTCATTCTGACTGAGATGACTGGATTAGACCGATTGTTGTTTTGATCATCATGAATTAAAATGTGAATGATCTTCTGCAGATCAAAGTGTGTTAAGTGAAACTCAGCTGCAACATCAGGTAGTGTTGCAGATGAAAAGGTGGTGAAGTGGCTTGTCAGCGTCGGGATGCTGCTGGACAGCGACGGCCCCAGATGTGTACATAACAGACGTCACTGTGGCATCAAACGAGTCAGGAACAAAGAGTCTGATGTCAGAAAGTTATGCAATGCCTCTTACGTCGAGTTGGTTGAGATCAATAAATATTTACACACTTCTTCTTCTCCTTTTCAGACTTTCTAATAAATGTTTGTTTCTTAAAAGATACATGCAAGTATATTTCTTCACATATTTTCATAATTATTGAAAAATTATTATTAGGTAGTTAACTTGCTGTTTTCTAAGGTGGCTGGGAAGTGCAAAACAAATTAAAATGTCAAAAAACACATTTCAAAATTCAAAAACAAAATTACATTTTAAAAACCAATTCACAATATAGAAAACAAATTTCAATTTCAAAAACCAAGTTTAAATAAAAAAAAAAAACCAAAACAACAACTAATTCAGGAAACTATTTAGGAAACAAATATATATTTTTAAAAACAAATTAATATTTCAAGAAACATTTTTACATTTTTAGGAAAAATTTTTTTTTTTTTAAATGAAATAAACAAATTCCTATTTAAGGAAACAAATTTATATTTCAGGAAACACTTAAAAGAGCCGAGACAATCTACAATTGGTAAAACACTTTTACAAATCCCGAAACAAATGAACAAAAGGCAGCTTTACGCGGAAAGGGAGGGACTAAAACCATAAAACACCACAAGCGGCACAATTTTGACATCATTTAGTAGTAGACATGAAGATTTTGTCGTCTTTTTACGACAGTGGAGCTGGTAGTGTAGTGGTTTAGGCGTAGGGCTTTGGTTTGTTTACACTATTTGATTTTTTTTTGTAAAGGTCTAAATTAAAAATGATTGATGAATAAAAAAAAAAAACAAAGTGAGCCAAAGCAGAAGCAGTCTAAAGGATATCGATGAAGGCCAGACAGGCCTCTTGGGAGAGCTCCTCATGCGCCAGCACTTTCTTCAGCAGAGGCTGTTTGAGCGGCTCCCTGGTGCAGCTCCACAGTCGCTCCTTCCCTCGGGCTTTAGAGATCATCACCCTGCTCAGCGTGCTCTTCGGAGGAGGCCTGGAAACATGCAAAGAGGTGAGAAGAAGCAAACCTTCTTCTGATGATTCACTTAGCTGGTTTAGTTAAAGCACCTGAAGTAGTCGTAGGAGAACTCCTCCAGCGTGTAGGCCTTGGATTTATCATCCCGCTCTGCCAGGTTCATCTGAGACAAGCTGACGGACTCGCGCCTCTGATCAGGAGTCATCGTCACCAGAGCCTTAGGAGGTGAAAGAAGAGGAGAACTTCAAGAAGATGCGACAACATGTGGAGAAACATGCGCTACAGGGAGACCAGTCATTTTATGTCTAATGAAAGAACAAGAACGCTTCTGATTAACGGGTCTGCTGTGTCTTCAGAGCTCATGTTAACTTTACATTGTCAGCTTTTACTGTAGAAAATGACCATCCGACGTCAGAGTCACTGTTTGGTGTCGCAGCTTCATAGACAGAAAATAATATGCAATAATATGCAAATAAATCCCAACATTTACATCATTTTAAAAACGTATTTCTGCAGTTTTCATTTTAATAAGCATTACATTTTTAAAATGATGTGAATGTTGGGATATTCGGCTTTTGATTAGTAGGATGGATGGAAATAAAAGAGGACTGTAAACATAAAAGTCAGTAAAACATTCAGCTATTTAAGAAAAATAATTGAGTTGGAACAACTTGATTTCATGACATGAAATGATAAAGACTACATTTGGCCAAATCCAGTCCATTAGATCTACCATTATAGACATTTCTTTGCTACAAAGCACCCGAATGGCACGTCTGAACGTCATGCACGTCATTCAGCTCTGCAGCGGCCTGATAACTCTGCACTCATTAGATTCATGTGTGATGGAGAAGGAACGCTTCTATAAGTAGCTCTTTCAGATTGCACCTAGTCGCCCTGACCTGCAGATATCTCACAACAGATGAGCAGATGGAGCCTGGAGAAGCCGGTGGAGACAAACACAGAACACACCAGTGACATCTAGTGGTCAACTGCAGCTATAGCAGCTAAAAACTTCACAGTTTACATTATTCTACCACCAACACAAGTGTTGACTAAAGCAGTCATGAGTTCATTCTGGAATTAATTGCTCAATTGGGAAAATATTATTTTTTAATGTAAATTTAACATTAAAAATTGTGTTGCTTTATCGTTGCTTATAATTACTTGAAACATGATTAAAAATTGATCTGACAGGTTTGTGCTGTGAAGCGAAGTAGGTAGGTAGGCAGGTAGGACGCTGATATTACAGCCTTAATGATTGGTTTACTAAACAACCAGATCTGTCAGAAACTCCCTAAACGTTTATTATTTTTATTATTAATAATAATAATAATAATAATAATAATAATAATAATAATAATAATAATAATAATAATAAATTATTATTATTATTATTATTATTATTATTATTATTATTATATACATTTATATTATATATAATTAAATTTTTATATTCTACCATTCATTCATTTTCTGCAGCCATTTAATCCCCACAACGGTTGCAGGGAGACAATCATAAAAGTGAAATATCCCATAATACAACACAAGGTCAACATGTGACCATGCACTGCTGGATTGATTTATTTCTCCATCATTATAGTTCTCTCTCAATCTGCCCTTTTTTGGTCACATGATCACAGAGATTTGATACAAACCTCGGGCTTCGGAGTCTTAGTATTACACAACCCATCTAGATCTCACAATTAACTGCAACACTTCTATGTTTTGGATAATAAATCATAAAGTTTCTGGTGAACGACCGGCTGTCGAGAAAGAATTTGGGAATTCAACACACAACACGTGACTTTGTGGTAGAAATCTCTGCAAAGACTCGTCGATGCATCTGTTAATGAAAGCTAACCCTCTACCATGGACTGAAAGAAACGAAATGTATAAATTCAGAAATATTGCCAATTTTTACAGCCTGACTCTCAACTCGGGCGATAAACTGAGGTGAAGAGGAAAACCGTCCAGAATGGCTGCGTTTCAGGCGGTGTAAGCAGTCAACCAACTCATTGTAGACCAGAGAGTGTGTGGTCAACATGATCACTGGAAAATACATCATGTTCACATCATTTGTCAGTGATGTAATTGTTCAAATCATGAAAATGAACAAGGTTATTTCAGGGGTCCTCATCAAGCCATAAAAAGAGAGTGTAGGCAAAGGATTTAACATCAAGAGGACCCACATGAGGAGTCACATCAGCAGCGACTGCTTAGTTAAACCTTCATAAATTACTTGAAAGGTGAGGTGTAAGAAAAGGTGTTTAAGACTTTCTCTGTTAAACTGTCGCTGCTTCATTGATGGTTGCTCAGATTAAAGCCAATAAAAAGCTCGTTTGAACTTTAACTAACTTTTTAGCTTCATCTCTAAGGAAATTCAAGCAATGTTTCTGATGAAGATGATGTAGGCTGGAGCCCTATGATTTTCAATATTTTCAAAATAATTTAACTAATAAAATAACTACAATCATAATTAGTTTTTTGAACATGTAGGTTCCAGTCTGTCCATATTTGATGCGTTATTAAATTAGAAGTTTAATTAATGACAAATGAATAAAAAAAGCACTTTTTTTTACTGGTAGGCAAACATTTAAGAAGTGTCTTTGTCATTAATTAAACTTGTAATTTAATAACACATCAAATATGGACAGACTGGAACCTACATGTTTTAAAAAAACTATCTAATTATGACTGTAGTTATTTTATTAGTTAATTTATTTTGAAAATATTGAAAATCTTACATACTCCACCTTTAATGATTAGAACTACCTGGAGGAACAGCGCCATCTACCTGTTATGCGCTGTAACACAAACTGACTCAGCCTGGATGAAGGAAAGTGCAGAAGAGGCCGATTACTGTTCATCTTTACTTACCACTATGTCATACTGGGGCCTGGTGATGGTGGGCAGCACATAGACACAGTCAGCAGGGAAGTCCCCTCTCTGTTTGGTCCTGTCGTTGACTCCATGAGCCCACCCTGAGTTCATCACGTGTTCGCCATCGTGCTCGTCCAGGATGATCAGATCCCCTTTAGAGAAACTCAGGAAGGTGGAATTACCTCCTGCTATCAGACAGATAACAGAAATGGTCACAATTCAGCTCATAAAAGCCGCATTTTCAATCCACCACTGAAGCTCACCAGGGTTCAGACAGTCCAGCAGTCCCACAACATATTTGGACCTCCTCCTGAGACCCTCGAGGAAGGCGACCACCAGGTCCCGGATGTCCTCTGCGTTGTTGGAGGTGAACGTGTACTCGTCTCCTTTGATGGTGGCCAGTGTGAAACTCTGACCCTGGAGTTTACCCCCTCTGGAAAATGTGTTTTCCACAGTCAAACAAAAGATATTAACGCACTAAAAAGGATAATCTGAACAGGGGGCATACTGGAACAACTCAAAGTTTTTTACTGAACAGAAAAACATGAAATGTCAATTAAACCAATTTAAATAAAGAGATTACAAATAAAAAAAGTTGGAACTAAAAAAAAAAACATACACTACATACACACTAACATACAGTTGCTCATAATAAAAGCAGGAATATAAAAGAAAGATGCAGGTAAACCTTTCGAGTGTGTTCCAGGTGAATTTACTCGGACTCAGTAACATATCTTGAATCGGACTCTGAAGTAAACAGTGGGGTGATCGGGCCTTTGCAGTGGCCGGACCCAAACTGGAACTCTGCCCCTGGAGATGCACTCCGCCGCTGACCTGACCTGTTTAAGGCTCCGGTCAAGACACACTTATTTAGATCAGCCCTTGACTTATTAATAATGTTGTCGCTCCTGTACTGATCCTCATTTTAATAAACTTCCTTAAGTTTAGTGTATTATAATTTATTTATTTGTTTTTATCTCTTTCCAGCACTTCGATCAACTGTTGTTGTAAAGGGCTTTATAAATAAATTTGATTAAAGTAAGAATCTCACATTTCTCAGCTTTCTGTAGAGACCGGCATTATTTAAACTCCTTGTAGTTGTGAAGATATATTTAATTTCTTGTGGGTTTGTCATTTTGGACAGGATGCAGACTAACGGAGGAAGATGTTAATACATGGAAGAAAAGTTTAGTCATAAGCTGTGTATGTATGTCCACACTATTCCTGAAGCCCTCAGTGACCACACAGGGCTACACTGTCCAGCGTGCTACAAAGTAAACTCATTCTACTGGTGATTCGGACACCAAGCTGGCTAATTTCTCCGGTCGCAAATCATGTGACTGCTGACTGTCACTATGGCAACCACCACACGTTTCAAATCCAATCCAAACTTGTGAAAAATTTTTATTTTCTTATGTTGTATTTTATTCTTTGTTTTTTGCATATTTATTAAAAAAATAAGGATATAAAATGTAGTAGACCTGTAGTTTTTTTCTTATTCAGCTTTGATGTTTGTGTGACACTTTGAGCTCCTGCCTGCAACGCATTGTGGTCTATATTGACCCGTCTAGTGACCATTGATGCTCACTACTTTTCAAGATGCATTGTGGGTAATTTTGAGTTAACTACTTTATCTCTCTGGACGTTCGGACACCCCTAGAAAAAGGCGTGGGCACCATCCAGAGCACTATGTAGGGAATAGGTTGGACATTCGGACAGAGACATGGTCGAAAATGGCATCAGGGTCCCTTAGAGCTTCATTAGAAGCCAATGTGATGTTCATCTAGGTCTTCATGTTGCAGACACACTTCTGGAATTTAAGTGACTGGTTTGTTTCTTCAGGTTTTATTAATAAATAAAACGTTATCATCAGCATAGCAGTGGATAGTGAAAACAGACTGGGCTGAGTCCAGAACCCTGAGGAGTACCATAACCGACTCAGGCTTGTGAGGAGGACACATCATTTATAATAAACTGTCTGATAAATCTGATCCAAACCAGATCAAAGCCAAATCCCGATGACATGTTCAGATCTTTGCTACAAGATTGTTTCATCAGTAGTGTGTATTGTGGCTTCCAAACCACCTTAGCCGCTGAGAGTACCGGTCCTCGGGTTCACTTATTTGTGACACCTAAAGGAGTTCTTGGACAGATACGCTGAAATCCAGGTATGTGTTTTGGTACATTTATCGCACGCTTTGCCAAGCAATAGCAGCGCAACTAGGATGGATAAATGGATTGATTTAACCAGTAAGATAAACAGATAAAAATAATGACAAGGTCAACAAAATTATAGCAACTCCCCCACCGAAACTCTCTTATCTGCCTCCTAGGGGAGTTTGTGCCTATATAAGCTTCTATGAACCACCACCTCTACCACACACACTAATGCACCGTGCACCTCCTCCTCCTACAGTGTGAAAAGCAGATACAAGACTAGTGTCCCAAATCCAGACCATTGCTCTGTAAATGAGCATTTAGTTGATTTAACACAACTGGCAACACCTACCTGCTGCTGGAAACTGCTGTAATCTCTGGGAAAGACAGCTCCAGAAGGACCTGCTCCTGTTCGTCCACAAAGTAAACCCCGGTCCAGTTGACTGCCACGATGACGTCGTTCTTCGGAAGACTGGGCCCTAAGAACGGACAGTTGAACCCATGAAAACAAAGCTGTAAGAATATAGTTCCCTTAAGAACCCTGACTTTGTTCTCCCAACCTGAGAACTTGAAGGCCTCGTAGAAGCGTGAGAAGAGTAAAGGCCACTTTAAGCGAGCGAAATCCACCACGTCCTCCTTCACCTTCTGTGTGTTCTGCCTCCTTTTGTTGTGTAATCCCTGAACAGCGAGTTGTTTTCATTTAAAGCGGCACAGCAAAAAAGCACAAAGTGATGGGTTGGATAATAACAGCAGCATGGGGATACCTTTTTATGGGCACTGATGATGAGATGAGCCCATTTCTCTGCTGTCTTATTAGCGGTGATTTCTCTGTCGGGGATGTAAGACGGGATGAGGCTGAGCAGACGTTCCTGGAGGATCTCAGAGCCATAATCCACATAGTACTGCTGAGAGGCCAGCTCGGCCAGATCCTCCTCCTTCAGGACACACAGGGGGAAGACGAAATCTGATGAGAAACTGATGAACTCTTCTGCAGATCGGAGCTGATCCAGTCACGAGGACAGGATCAATTATTCACTCAGCAGCCACTTGATCAGATCCACCTGTTCAGCTGCTTCTTAACACATATATGTAATCAGTCTATCACACCGCAACGACTCGTTACACTTAGTGACGTAGACATGGTGAAGACCACTCGCTGAAGGTCAAACTGAGCATCAGGATGAGGAGGACAGGAGATTTAAGAGGCTGTCTCATCATTGTGGAGACTCTTCTTTCTAACGTTGCTTCGGTTTGTTGAAGTTTCTGCAGCTCTCTGCCTTTCCTAACCAAGCACCTCAGCCAGTTTTAGGTCTGGACTCTGACTAGATCATTTCAGCACCTTGATTCTGTTGTAGATCTGCTGCTGTGTTTAAGATCAATGTTCTGTAGCTTAATCTGTCAAGACACATGGACCCACATCTGAGTCAGCATACTTTGGTATCCAGAGTTCTTGGACCACTCAATCACTGTAAGGTGCAGAAGAAGCCCAGATTATTATCCCTCCACCACTGTGTTGCTATGAGGCAATTGTGCTGGTATTCTGTTTGTCTGGTCTGTCCAGAGGACATTGCTCCAGACGTTTTGCTGTCACGTGCCGTGAGCTTAAGGGTTTGGTAAGCAGACAGTCGCAAATTGTACCACACACACAAATGATCATTTAAATGTGTAGGCGGGTAAGTGTCGGTTTAATTTAACATAATGGAGATCACAAGACCCCGTGAAAATGTGCAAAATAAATTATTCAAAAGCAGTCCCCAGGCTATTTAACTCTGTATGTTATGACAACCAACAGTGTTTGTTGATGTTTTTACTCAAAAGAAAGACTTGAAAAATGTTTAAGCCTCACTAGCAGGATCATTCCTCCACTGAGCACGTTAACCAACCTTGTGTGTCAACCAATTCATTCATTCTCTGTGAAAGTATGTAGACCATTGGCTTTCTGCAGTAAGGTAAAAAGACAGCGTAGGGATCTGCCTTTTTACGTATATATGAGTTTGGATGGGGGGAACGGACTGTATGAAAAGGGAACGTTGAGATTATATGAGTGGAAAAGGCAGAGCAGCGCTGTCTGTGCCTTCAAATAGAACAGGGGTCGGCAACTCCGGTCCTCTAGTGCCACAGTCTTGAAAATGTTAGGAGTTTTCCTGCTGCAACACACCTGGCACACATCAGACATAATCAGCAGACTTTTGCAGAGCTTGACAAAGAAACTCTGCACAGGTCTACTATATGGCCATTGATTTGAATCAGGTTTGTTGCAGCTGGGAAACTTCTAACATTTGCAGGACTGTGGCACTAGAGGACCGGAGTTGCCGACCCCTGAAATAGAAGGTGCAGCTTTGACTATAATACGGCGTAAGGGTGAGTTGTGCAGCACCTCTGCTTAGCCAGGTGGAGGTGCTGTCGAGTCACTTTTATTGAGCTATGAAAAGCACTAAATGCAATCAGTTTTAAATCGATAGGTACTCCATCCTAAAGGAAACTATCATTTGAAAGATGGCACTAAAGATAATAAGTATAAAAGAGCGTGAAAAATATATAAACTAATTATTAAAATGGAATGATTCCATGTATTTCTTTCTGCCTTGGGTTGGCACTGCCTGCCCTGCACACCCTGACTGCACACCACCAAAGTTTGGTGGTTTAAGTCGTGCTGCCATGTTCTTACTAGATGAGAGGTTTTCTTCTAAACAAGGCATACTGGTTCAGTCTTTTTCTAACTGGACCATCATGAACGTGAACACTTACGATGCTAACTGAGGCCTAGAGAGTCTGACATGTAGTTTCTGTTTTGTTTTTTTTTACAGTTTTTCCAAGTCTGAACTTGGACTGAACTTGCTGGGCATCATCTCCTGGCAAGACTGACAGCTGTATGAAATGACCTGATAACCTTATGATTTAGTTTCTGTTAAATAAAAATTAATGAAACATCGCAATGTGCTCATCTGAGTTTGTACTTACCCAAGTTGTCTTTTTTTTACTATAAAAAAAACACATGAAAGCTGAAAATCTTTTTCCTTTTCAAATGACTTAGTGTGTTAAAACACTTGAAGACTTTGCAGAAATATCCAGAAACCCTTTCAACATTGACTTCAGACTTGACTTCCAGGTGCCATAAAGTAAAAGCCCTGTCTGGTAGCCGTCCCAACCAGTCACTAAACCAGCTGAATTTAATCGGCTCAGCTCCACTGCGAGGAAGATGAGCCTGTTAGCGAAAACACCTGTTCTAAATGCACAGGTAGATCCAAGAACATGGCAGGACTTCTACTTTATGGCACCTGGATTATCCACCTCTGGACTTGGTGCCAGCTGAATCAACCAGTTAGTGAATGGTATCATGTGACTGCTCACCCTCTCACAGCGGTACTCTCCAAATTTCACCCCTCGGACAATCTGCTGATAAATGAGGTTTGTGGCAATGTAGTCCTCAGCGGGGTTGTGCCAGGGGCTGAAGATCTCCTTCCTGAAGAACAGCCTCCAGGGGGCGTTCCTCTCCTGGGCTCCCTGCTCCTTCGCGTACTGCTCACACTGTGACACAGCGTCCATCACGTGGTCACTGCCGCTGCCCAGCGACGATACCTGAAAGACAGCCTCCATCACGTCTGGCTGCTTCTGCATGGTGTAAGAACATCAGCAGGTTGATCAGGTTGTACCTTGTCAAACAGAGCGATGTACAGCGAGAAGCCGAAGCGATCCCTCAGGTTGATCTTGTCTGCCAATGCGTTGCAGAGCTCCTTGGCTGTGGTGGCGGAGTCTGCCAGAAGGGTCTTTGTGGTGCCGTCCATGAACGTTACGGGCAGCATGATGGGTTTCTTAGATTTTGTGGCCTAAATAAGGATTAAATCAGATTATAGTTTAAGATTTGTAAAAGTATTGTTAGGTCCTGCATTATTTTAGACCCAAAGAATCCATGCTGTGGAGACTAAAAGGAAGGACAATGCCCAAAAATAATAAAATGATGAAAAAAAACCTTAATATATTTTTAATATTTGAAATAATTCTTTCCTCTTGATCCATAATAATAAAAAATAACGAAAATCTGGTTATTTTTAAATAAAATAAACTGATTTAACCTTGAACACTTCAAGCAGATTCTTGCTATTTTTTGGTCTGCCTGTTTTATTTTCTTCATATTTTTTATGTAAATCATCCTATAGAGGCTGAGCCTCTTTAATCCCAGTCAGCATGTAAACATGATGTTTTAAGGCAGACATGATGTTTTCAGCTTTCAGATTAGGAGACTAAAATGATGTAAAATGAATGTATCCATCGATACAGCAGCATAAAGAGCAACCAGAAGAAGAAAACAGGATTTATTTCTAACAGAACTTTGTAGAAATAACACACAGATCAACAATAACCAAGCCTATTTTTAATCTGCACATCGTTCTCTCACGTCTTCACTTTCAGGAGAAAAAATACTGACACTGAAACAAACAGAACGGAAACTATTTACATATTTACACTTTTTCCTCGTTTCCACCTATTTCTGCTACTATTTAGCTGCTATCCTCACTAAACCACCTCAGCTGCATCAGAAACATCTTTTTGGCTTTATTTCAGCCATAGAGGATCATTATTGTTCTTCTTTTCGGATCACTTGTTGATCTTCGGCTGCACCTGATTGGACATTATTGTCAACCTATCAACCTCCTTGACTGGTGGAACATTTGACAGTAAGTAGCTTCATCATCATTTCCAGGTGAAAGTAGATGTCTCTTAGTAACATAGTAGTGATTAAGATGTTTTTTAGGATCAAAATGTGATAAATAATTGTTATTATCAAGCGGCAACCTCCGGTGGTTAAAAGTGAAGCCAATGCAGAAGTGCATAAAACTGCAGTTCCCCCTTCATCCACTAGAGGCTCCAAAACAGAGCAAATCCCCATAGACTCCCATGTTAAAAAGACCAACTTCACTGCAGAAATAAACATGTTTACAGCCTGGTTCAAAAATCCATTTTCGGTTTAATAGGTCAGGTTTACCTTCATGACAACTGTGGGGGGAGTGAATTTTTTTTCTAACTCGCCCGTTTAAAAGTAATTCAATCTCGAAGTTCGGCATATTTAGGGGCGTTTCCTTTTGATTGACAGGTACCGATTTCCTGCTTCAAGTAAGAAGAACGGAAAACAACCGCGGTTTTTAGCCGGTTAACAACGTGACTTAGCTTTAGCCCGCTTACCTCCGTTAGCTGGTTAGCTCCTGTTATCTCCGGGTTAGCTCGGTTAGCTTTTAGCTACAGAAAGCTCAGAGTTCGCTCGATGTCAATCATCCGCCATGACGCTCACGGCTCCCCTCTCAGCTCCACCTCTTTGTCCATATTTGTATTTTCCGGGCAAGACGACGCGCATGCCTCTGCCAACATGGCGACGGTAGGAACTGTCCACCGAGCTTCAATTCAGCGCTTCAGAAACCTACGGGTGACGTCATGGAGGCTCCGCCCATCTCTTTATTTACAGTCTATGGTTATCATGGATAATTCTGGATTTACCATATAGACTCTGTGAGTAAACGCTTCATGTTGTGGCTGGATTGCAAATTTGGGGATTAAAGGGTTGATTAAAGTTGATAACATTAATTATTCCATCTAAATACAAACTTTTCAGCAAACAGAAACTTGGTGAGAGACTTTAACTTTATGTAGGAATGTCAGATCTACATTTATGATAAATTTGTCTTTATTCACAAATGATATTGAAGCAAGCAGCAAACATGATGGTCTGTACCTGCAGCTCCAACCATGATGGCGGTTGTGTCCGAGTGCGGTTCACAAATGTCCTCCTCAGCCTTTCCTCGCAGTACGGAGCGTAACCAGGAGGACCGTTATTCAAAAATGTGCGTAAATACTGACAGAAAGAGGAGAAAACAGACAATAAAGCTAAAAAAAAAAACATGAGCAGTGAAAACTTTCACTCAATCAACACATTTGTGTGATGCTTCTTCTCCAACTGAATGCATGGTTCCCATGGCAACGGGATGCAGAGCCTGCAGTTTGTTTTCCTGTTACAGTAAAATAAACTCAGCAGCATTTAACCTATTCATCACAACATTTCATAAAATATTTAATGTTCAGGTTAACAAATATCAGATGAAATGGTGGGAAGACTGTTGTGTGTGGTTAAAATCTACTGGCTGGTTTCAGATGACATTTAGATTACTGATATTTAGTTGAGATACACAAAGTGATGGTGGCTGTAATTAGAAAGAAGGTGAAAAACAGAGAAAACCTCGAGGAATGAGGTGTGTGTTTGTGTCTTCTGTCTGAAGTTGGTAAGAGTTTGTAACTGAGAGGAAAATATCACCTGTGTGTGAAGCTGTTAGGATGTGTTTCACCTGCTGTGACTGAAAGATCATCATCACCTTCAACACGTGACTGCAGAAGTGAGATTCTTACTTTGACAAACTTCTCAGAGGGGGCGAAGCAGCCCACGCAGAGGGACAGCAGGATCCATCCACGGGCATGGCTGCTTTTGGACGGGTTCTGGGTGAGCTGCTTACAGATCTGGCAGTAGATCTCATCCCTGACGGACACAACAGGTAAACCAAACCATCTGAAGCACCAAATACAGCTCATCTGGGTCACAATCAGCTCATTTAAAGTTAATTTAAGTAACAGGACGATCCATCATTAGCATCTTAGCAAAATGCAGTTTTCATGTAGTGAAGTGATGAAAAACAACCATTAAAAACACAATAATGACTCTTTATGATACCTCTCTCTGACCCCTGATGTGTGTACATCTACGTATTTAAATTAACTTATTTATGGAAGAAAAACAATCAACCATTTAGTTTAATCCAGATCGACATTTTTAAGATGTAGATGGTTTATAATGACATTTACAGAACACAAGCATGATGGATTTCTGCTGCTGAGGTATTTTTATTCAACAATTTTGAAGTCGTTTCAGGGGCAGTGATGTAAAAGGGCAGAGATGTGAACTTGTGGGTTGCAGTAACAAGCGATCCATACTTAAGTTAATAATAAACATTGGAGACATTTAGACAGGATTTAAATTGCCAGATTGTAATGAAGGGTGTCTGAATTCTGTTTGCTGAGCTGTATGAAAGGAGGATCTCCTGCAGGGAATCATTTGTAAGAATGATGACTGTCTTTGTCTGCTGCTGCAGGATTCAGAGTCCAGATTATTTCTCCTGACAGGTCTGCTTACAAATGTCAAACTAACAACTGGAAATCTGGATGCATTTTGGGACAGATCTTCCTTTAACAGATCGTCTTCCTCACTTGCATTGATCACGTAAACTCTGTCACCACTAGAACCTGCTCAGACTCCCTTTTCATCCAAAACTGCCTTAAGTCTTGGTAGATTTAACAAGATGGAAACTTTACTCAGAGGTCACACAGTTGCTGCACATCATGATGAGAATCTCCCAGAGCTGCTCTGCTGGACTGAGATCTGCTGACTGTGGAGGCCGTTGGAGGACAGTGAACTCATCGTCATGGTGACGATGAGCCAGAGTCAGACTAAACCAGATCAGGTTTTATTCTGGACCACCAAAAACCAAATCTTTGAACATTTTTATTGTGTCTTGCTGGGTTATGATTAGCTTCTATACTTGACCTGATTTTAATTAGTATTATTAAAAAAAAAATCTATATTTTAAGTCTCTTTGTATTAATAATAAAACAGTCTCTGTAATGTGGAGGAAATTTAATCTTTTTTTTCATTTCTGATTTTTTTTTGCTTAATAATTTACAACTTAGATTTAATGAAAGACACCAAACTGTATTGAACCATAGTTTCAGACCTCTGTAATGAACACACACCTCCTGTAATCGATAAAAGAGTGTGTTGCTCTCCTGTGAGCAGAGTCCTCATTCAGATGTCTTGTGGATCTGTGTGACAGCTCTCCTTTTACATAAGTCTTAATAAACTTCTGTTTGATTTTTCTCATCAAGACTTGTGATTAGCTTCTTTTTTTCCCACAACAGTAACTTTAAAATCTGCTTATTTCGCAGATTCACCACACCGGCGTTTCAGAAAATGAATGAATCATCTTTTAGATAAAAGCAGGAACTGCATTGTCTCTGCATCAAATCCTATTAAAACTGAACTGATAATCATCTAAAATCAAGAAGGTTTATGAATAAAAATCTTCATTTCTGGTCTTTTTTTTTTGTTTATATTGTGATAATGCTCCTAAAGTGCCACCAAAGTTCCCATGATGGATTCATACGATGGAAATGAAGACCCACGCTGCACACAGAAGCCTTCACATGATGGGATCTCACCTGAGGGCGGGCCGTAAGATGCCGTTTCCGATGATAAAGTGAAGCTTCTCCAGGTTGGAGGTGGGTCGGTCCTCCAGCATGCTGTTCCCCTGCAGGCTGTAGTCTCCCCCCTCCGTCAGCCGTCTGGCGACCTGCCACATCGAGAGAGAAGTTCCTCAAACTGTGAGACGTTCCTGGAAACTTGTCCTGATTAAGCTGGATTAACTTTTAATGGATAAAGAAGGATTGTCAGCTTGTGGCTGCCTACATGAGGAAACTGTCAATAAGTAGAAAATGACGTTTCTTTTTGTGTAAACAGTGATTTGACAGCGTAACAGTGTGTGTGTGTGGAGTAATAAGTAAACTGCTGGTTGAACATCTGAACAGGTTTGTACATATGCTCCAGATGTGGCTGCATCTCAGGAGGCAGCACAGCTGGAAGGTCGGTGGATTGATTCCTGGATGAGACGCTCGAGGTACGAGTGTATGTGTGGACGTGAAATGAGCTTTGAGTGGCCAGCATGACTGAAAAAGGGCTTTATAAGTACAGTCCATAATTACACTTTACGGCAATAATATAGTGTTCCTAAAGGGTTCGCCACAGCGGATCATTGCACTGTGGAACATTTGGCACATTTTCTACGCCAGACGCTCTTCTTGACGCAACCCTCTCTAATATAATGTGTTTTAATCAAATGCGTTGCAGTAAAGTAAGAGGTGTGTGAAACATTGATCTGGTTCCGGATGGAAGTCGAGAGGTGGAGGCCTGGACGATGCCCGGACCTCGGCCATCGCCGTGCCGACCAACTCAGGCCAGCAGCCACACGCCACGCTTGCCTTGTCTTCCACGTGATTCTTATCTTTGCAACTGGACTAAAATGATGCATTAAACCAGTGGTTCCAAAACTGGATGGCGGGCCCAGAGTTATCACGGGGGGGGGGGGGGGGGGGGGGCGCAGCAAGGATGAATAAAACTTGGGAGTTTTGAAGATAAATTTGTAAAAGTACTCATAGGAAATGATGATAAATCAACAAAAGACACAAGTAATAAAAACAGAGAACAAACTATGATGGAGCATATCTGTCCCTGCTTGACCAGTAATAATAATCACCAATGGTGGGTAATAATGAGACCACAGTCTTTTGCATGGACCAAAATATTATCATCTAATATAATGAAGTATGAAGCCAAACAAGTTACAACACCACTTTGGTACAATCATCCTGAACACAAAGAAAAGCCTGCAGGTTACTTTAGAAATAAACTATCCAACTATCATATCTAGTAAAGTTGTTTCCCTAAAGCAGCATCGTCTCATAGAAAACTGATCTGAAGCAGCTCGCGGAGATTCCTGGTTTAAAATGTTTCACACTGAAGCAGAAGAATGGATAATAAGACTGACACGGTTTTAATTCTAGTTACCTACAATCCAGCCACTAAAACTAAAGATGCATCTCTTAGTATGTTTCTTTGGTTCATATGACGGGAGGGGGGGCTCGACGTTATTGTTGCTGATGAAAAGGGGGCCCTGCAGACAGGGTTTAGAGACCAGTGCAGTAAAAGAAGGTTCTGGTTTGGTGACGGTCCGAACCAGGAGCACCAACAGTTCTCCTGCCGCCTCCTGCAGTCACAGCCGGCTACGACCCACCTCTAATGCACATTTCAGTAGAATGACATCTAAGATTCTGTTTCTCCGTTTGGACTCTCACCTCCTCTGTGATCTTAGATTTCCTCTTCAGGGTGAGAGACACAAGTTTGTGCCGGATGCTGTTTCTCTTCTGCGTCTCCATGGAGCTGTTCTGTAGACGGAAACATCAGATGAGGTTCAGCGAACGGCCTAACAGACCTGAGTGTCTGCACATCATCGCCTCACCTCCTCTTCCACCTGCAGCTCCTGCAGCTCCCTCTTGTAGGTCCTCTTGCCCAGAGTTTCGTAGATCTTGGTCATGACGGGGATCTTTTCGCTGCCATCGTTGATGACCAACTGGCATTTGGGTTCTGGGAGGTCCCCCATGAACCTCAGCACAGTGATCCAGACCGCTAGCGCTGCCTGGAGGAGGAGACAGGGTGATGCAGCGAGGTGGAGGAGGAGCTTGCATGGCTCATTCTACACATCTGCTAGAGAAGGTCTCACCAGCTGGTCTCCTTCATCCTCGTGGAAAAGCAGAGGTTGTTTCAGCGGCCGTCTGATGTAGGTGTGAGTGGAAACGCCCTGAAAGTAAGTTGCAGCAAACTTGGAGAATTTGTACTCTGACAAATCTTCCTCCTCCTCTTCAGGCAGCGGCGGCGCTTCGTTCAGCATCTCCTCTTCAGCTTCCTCACCACGAGGTATCTTCTCCAGATCCTGAGAAAACACAAGGTGTTACATCACAACCAGAGCCGGGTGGAGCTGAAAGGAGGATTTAAATGAGGCCATCATGCTCTACGTGTGTTTGGATCTGAAGTGTGACAGAAGAGTCGACACGCAGTACACGAGCTGCGACCTGAGATGTGAATTAGTCCATGGAGGTTAGAAATGTTCTCCAGGACTTTCACATCTTCCCGGCTTCCTGCCTGTTCAGCCTGAATGTCACATCAAACCATCCCAACATCTTTGAGTCAGACATCTGAACAGGAAAATAAAATAATACATACTTCAAAGCCAGCTGGCGCCTGTCCGTCCTGGTTTGGTAACGGCCCAGAGTCGCCGAGGAAACCAAACATACGGTCCACCATGTCGGAGTGGTCGACTGGCTGCTCCTTCTCCCTCTCCATCTGCTCCAACAGCTCCTTCTTCCTCCGGGCCTCCTCCTTTTCCTCCCGCTCCTGCTCCTCCTGCTGCTGGGCCAGCTGGATCAGCCGCTCCTGGTGTTTCCTCTCGGCCTCTGCTTTGGCCCGCCGGACGGTCATCTGGTTGAGCAGCTGCTCCTCCTCGGCCAGGCGCTGGCGCTCAGCTTCCAAGCGACGCTGCCGCTGTGGACGGAGGAAACACAGGGTTCACACAGGCAGGGAGGGGTTCTCTCTGAATCTGACTTCTATTGTTAGACTATTAGTATGTTTAGATCTACATGTGCAGGTAAAGGGGAAAACATCAACTACCTCACACTAAAATACTGACTGGGTACATAAAAGTTGTTAGAAAGATAGAAGAGCCTTTCACTTATTAACTGGAGGTGACAGCGAATGCAACAGAAGCATAAATCGACTTTTGTCACCAATGTGAGAAGCAGCCTATAAAATGTGTCTAATAACTGGCATTGTGCAAAATATTTACAAAGTAAAATAATTTATTCACAATTTTGCCGAAACATTAGAATAAAATATGTACGACTAAAAATAAAAGAGACAGACTGGTAATGTTCAGAAATTATACAAATAAATTCTTTATATTAAAAAAAAAAAGCGTACACATTTAGGCCCAAATAATTTAATAATAAATTTATAAATACGTTAATGTACAAAAGTTAATTGATGAAACAAATAAAAAAGCTCATGTCATGATTTGGACAAAAAAAAACAAAAACAAAAACAAAAACAATAAAAGCCACAAAAAAGCATTTGACACTTCCGTCAGAAGTTTTGGTTTATTTCAGAAATAATCATTTCAGATACTTTAGATGCTACCAGATTTTACTCATTATAGCAAATAAAATTACAATATTAAAAAATCCAAACACCCAGAAAAAATTCATTTTCTAAAAGTCCCTTAAATCAAATAGAAAAGTATTTTTCTTTAATAACCCAGCTGGGTGGGCTCTCATCAGCACATCCCTTCATCATGACATCAAGTACGATAATATGACATTGATTTAAAAATAAAACAACAAAAGAACCAGATGTAAAATACTGCTTTAAATCAAACTAAGAACAGAAACAAACCATGAGGTAGAGAGTTTGTTGTCAAAATGGTAAAAAAAAAAAAAAAAAAAAAGAATGATATGATAAATTGACACTGTGATTTAATCTGTTTTGGTCCAGACATGAAATTATGCAGCACCAGCGAAGGTCTTTACTGCAGCTCCTGACTCCCAATAAACTAATTTCCTGAACTAAAAACTCCTTTCACAAACTTTCAACATCACATCAAATATTTTATCAAAGTACAAATATTTACACCAAAATGTTGGTATTTAGTCATTTCTTATTTCCCAAACATTTCTTTTTTGGGAAATGAACAGATCATAAAAGATGGTGAAACCGTAAACAACCACAATGCTAGACCAGTATGCTTGAGCTTGAATAAAGGTATCTGGGCTTCTGTTTCACCTGAATGCCTTTCGGATGAGAGATTTAATGTTCTCATGAACCAAGAAAAAGAAGTCATGTTGTTTGTATTCAAGCTCCGTTGATGCTGAAGGCCAAGTTTTCAGCAGACTGAGATTTTCCACCAGAATCCTGACGTAGTCACCTCATGCACTGGCTCCAAAACCATAGGCATTATACTGCCATCACCGTGCTGGAACATAGCAGCAGTGTTTTGGTGGAAAAATACCATTTTATTTGAATGTGACCAACGTATATACACTGCTCAAAAAATGAAGGGAACACTAAAGTAACACGTTGTAGATCTAAATGAATGAAATATTTTTATTAAATACTTTGTTCTTTCCATAGTTCAATGTGCTGACAACAAAATCACACAAAAATAATCAATTAAAATCAAATGTATCAACCCATGGAGGTCCGGATTTGGAGTTTTACTTTTAAGTGGAAAAACACACCAATAGGCTGATCCAACTATGGTGTAATTTCCTTTAAACAAGTCAAAATGAAGCTCAGTAGTGTGTGTGGCCTCCACATGCCTGTATGACCTCCCTACAATTATTGGGCATGCTCCTGATGAGGCGGCTGATGTTCTCCTGAGGGATCTCCTCCCAGACCTGGACTAAAGCATCCGCCAACTCCTGGACAGTCTGTGGTGCAACTTGGCGTTGGTGGATGGAGCGAGACATGATGTCCCAGATGTGCTCAGCTGGATTCAGGTCTGGGGAACGGATGGGCCGGTCCATAACATCAATGTCTTTGTGTTGCAGGAAGTGCTGACACACTCCAGCCACATGAGGTCTAGCATTGGCTTGCATTAGGAAGAACCCAGGGCCAACCGCACCAGCATATGGTCCCACAAGGGGTCTGAGGATCTCATCTCGATGTTGGTCTGTAAGCACAACCCCCACCTGTGGACGTCGGGCCCTCATACCACCCTCATGGAGTCTGTTTCTGACTGTTGGAGCAGACACATGCACATTTGTGGCCTGCTGGAGCTCATTTTGCAGGGCTCTGGCAGTGCTCCTCCTGTTCCTCCTTGCACAAAGAAGGAGGTAGCGGTCCTGCTGCTGGGTTGTTGTCCTCCCACGGCCTCCTCCACATCTCCTGATGTACTGGCCTGTCTCCTGGTAGTGCCTCCATGCTCTGGACACAACGCTGACAGACACAGCAAACCTTCTTGGCACAGCTGGCATTGATGTGCCTCCTGGATGAGCTGCACTACCTGAGCCACTTGTGTGGGCTGTAGACTCCGTCTCATGCTACCACTAGAGTGAAAGCACCGCCAGCATTCAAAAGTGACCAAAACATCAACCAGAAAGCATCGGAGCTGAGAAGTGGTCTGTGGTCACCACCTGCAGAACCACTCCTTTATTGGGTGTATCTTGCCAATTATTTCCACCTGTTGTCTATTCCATTTGCACAACAGCATGTGGAATTGATTGTCAATCAGTGTTGCTTCCTAAGTGGACAGTTCCATTTCACAGAAGTCTGGTTGACTTGGAGTTACATTGTGTTGTTTGGGTGTTCCCTTATTCTTTTGAGCAGGGTATTATATACAGTTGTGCTCATATGTATTTTTACCATTTCATTAAAGAAAAGGCTGAATTTACAACAGTCGCTCAAATAACTGGAGACCTAAAAAAACGAACAATAACTAAAAATTTGCAAAAATATAATTTAGTAAAATAAGACACTGTTTTTTCATTTAATTTAGTTGAAAAAAGATTAAAAAAAACAAACAAACAAACAAATTGGTCTTGGACAAATTAGAGCACTTTTCTGTTGAACAGTGGGACAAAATACCTGTCAACAGGTGCAGAAGTCTGACTGAGAGGAACAGAAAACACCTGACTGGAGTGGAAACATTAAAGGATTGTTCAACCAAATATTAGTTTATGAGTGATGTAATATGTAATAAATGATCTGATTTGTTTGCTTTTTAAAAAAATGTTTCGATTGAAACAGAATTATAAAATATTGTCATAATTTGCATCACAAAGTGATGCAGAAAAACTAGTTTGTGCTTATGTTACTGACAGATTGGACTATTGGATTAATTCATGATTATTCTGTTTCAAATATGCCCTGAAAAACCTCCAGCTCATCCAGAATGCTTTGCCAAAGTGTTCTGATGACAACTAGCAGGAGAGATCATATTTCTCCAGTTTTAATGTCTCTTCATTGGCTTCCTGGTAAATCCATAGTACAATTTAAAATTCATCCATGGAGCTCCGGTAGTAACCAAGCTGCTTTGTGTATTAAAGATCTCATAGTTCGATATTCCCAAGCACTTCACTCTCAGACGGCAGCTTTACTTGTGGTTCCCAGAGTCTTTAATAGGGCTTTTCGACCAAAGAAGAGCTGGTGCAAGAGCCAGCGCTTGGATGGTTCAGCTCCAATGCTAACGAAGAACTGGTTTTGGTTTTGACCGAAAGTCACCAAGAACAGAATTTAGGATGTGGAAATGTGGGTTTCTTTTTGGTCGTTCATTACTGTTTCTGGTCCCCAGAAATCTTTTGTAAAATTTGTTCAACTAATTTGTTGACCAGTGGTGCTCCATTTGTAGCCAGATGCAGCCATCTCCTGTTGTAGCTGTGCTTTCTCCGATTTACCTTGGACCTCTGTGGGCGACCAAAGAGCCAGGAAACATCGAGTCTCCTCCTCGGACCATTTCTGCTTGTTCTTGTAGTCAATATTGTTAGCTGGTATGAAGATATCTGTCCAACTTTCAATGCTCATATCAGATAACCCTGACTCCAGCTGCTGACGCACACAACGTGAAGTGGTTCTCAACTATGGCCCAGCAAAGAGTTGATGCCAGAATAGAATCGGTTTTGAGAAGCCAGTGCTTAGGCAGTTGAAAGAACCGGTGCTAAGTCTGGTTCTGGCTCCGAACCAGCTCTGCAACCAGCTTGGTCAGAAAGCCACCCCTTGTACAATGGGATGCGAAGCCTTTGGCTCTCAGGCTCCTCTCTTATGGAACCGGTTTCCAGGTTGTGTTTGGGAGGCAGACACCCTCTCCACCATTAACATCAGGTTTAAAACCATTCTTATTGATAAATCTTATAGTTATGGGAGTTGAGACATCTCTTAGTTACGCTGCCATAGGCTTAGACTGCTAGAGGACATCCCATGATGCACTAGGCTCTTCCCTCTTTTTATTTTCAATGTATAAATTTATGACAAAATCAGCATCATTAACTTATTTAGACTCTCAGTGGGTCTCCCTGGATAAAAGCAGCAGTGCCCAGTCCGCCCTAACCAACTGGTCCAGGCAGATGGCCGCCCATCCCGAGTCTGCTTCTGAAGAAGTTCTTCTGCAAACTGTTGGTTTCCTCAGCTAAACCATTTTAGTCTTTTTGTGAATTAAAATGAGTTTAGTTTAGTTAATATAAACTGGACAACTGCAGATTTGCTTTGGTTGCATCTTGTTAATTGGTTTGAATAGATTATCTTTGCAAAGTGTCCTGAGATGACTTGGTTGTGAGCTGGAGCTAAAAGTGAAAATGGCAGAAGGGAAGCCATAAATCGTTCTCTTTTCTCGTATCGTTTCAATTTGGGGATCCACAAGTTTAAAAAAAATGAAAGATTTCCTGATATAGAGACACGAAAAGATCCTGAATCAAAGTGTTGCTCTTTTCGCCACCTAACAAGCTAGGCTAGAATAAACTATCATGTAAACATGCAGAGATGTACAGCTCTTACAGTTCACGTTAACCTCAAGTTATATCCTGCACACACACCATGACTTTGTTTCATCTGTTACAAATGCAGCAGTCAGGAACATTAATGCATGAAAAACCACAAACCATTTTTCACATACAAAACCGTTTCCTTGCCTGGAAAGAGCCAAAATGTGTGAATAAAAGGGGTGTAACAATACGTCTAAACTGAAAAAACTGATCAAACATGGATAAGATAACCCATCTGTAAGGCGTCTATAATGAAGAACATATTAAATTGTTTCCATAACAACCAAAATTTAGGTAAAATATCAGTAATTATTTTCTGATTTTAATCAGATGAGGAAAGCGTAGATATAAAATATGTGTGACTGTGATAAAGTCAGACTGTGCTGGTAATGAGGTTTCACATCAGTCGCTTCTATGCCAAAGCTGAGCTCAGCGTTACCTCGATTTCATTCAGCATTTGGAGATGTATTAATATTCTGGAGGAGCTCATCTTGTGCTTATTTATCCAGCATCCAGCACATACACATATAAATGAGAAACCATCCAGAAGAGAGCAGAACAACAGCTGATACTAAAACTGTGTGAGGAGGGAAAAAAAAACTTTTCATATAATCTTGAAAATGTCACTATAAAAACATTAATTTAATTTAATTTAATTTAATTTAATTTGATTTAATTTAATTTAATTTAATTTAATTATTTCAAATCAGGGCATTAGTACACAGGTAAAGTTTACCGAACATTAACTCGGCTTCATCCAACATGAGATCAGGTTTGGCTTCTAAGCTCAATCTGCTTTGAAAAGTTTCACTGGAGGCAATAAAAAAAAGCTGTAATTTGGTTAGATTTAGAGGCACTGGTAATTTTGGGCAGAACCACACTGTTTTGCATCAAATCCACTCTTTGCGTTAAGCTAAGCTAGCTAAACTTAGCACAAAAAGTCGGTAAATTAGTGGGGTTTTTTATTCCTAAAAAGGCCTCTAAGTTCAGTAATAAATCTTAACCTGCTGGAAAGTCTGTTTATTTCCCACATTTGAAGGAAAAAAGCATGTGTGGGATGAGCAGCAGAGATGAGTATTTGTGGTTGTCATGTCTGCCAAACAGCTTATTCTATTATTGCCTCTTGTTTGGTGTCGTTTATTGCAGCGTGTCTCGGTTCTCGGCCTCAGGCATGTCTTAGATGTAACCTTACTTTAACACACTTGAATGAGGTGAATGGCTCATAAACAGGCTTGTAATGGACGAGGATGTTTATTAATCTGATTCCGGTGTGTTGGAGCAGGAACACATCTAAAACATGCAGAGCAGAGGGTCCTCTTGACCTGGATTGGGAAACATTGTTTATTGGATTGGAGGAACTCCGATAGGTTCGAGGTCAGGGTTATTCAGTTCGGTCCGCAATTCCACAGGTTATCAATGTATCCCTGCTCCAGCAGCAGTAGAACTACAAATACCCTTAGTCTATGCCACCAGAGTCCAACTCCAGTCCTCGAGGGCCGGTCTCCTGCAGGTTTTTTTTGTCTCTATGCTCCAACACACCTGACCAAAATTCACATATAGGTTGACAAGAAGCCGATGGATCCATTTGATTTGAATCAGCTGTGTTGGTGCAGGGAAACAAACAGAAACCTGCCGGATACCGGCCCTCGAGGACTAGGGTTTGGCACCCCTAGGCTGTTGTGGCTGTGTATGGTTCTCCAACATGCTGAAGCCCCTGTTTGTTAATAATTTGCAGACTTCAAATAAGCTGTTTGGCAGAGAATATTTGTAAAGTTTTGACACACATACTCATCTCTGCTGCTCATCTCACAAATGCTGTTTCCTTCAAATACGCTCCAAATAAAAAGGGAAATAAACAGGCGTTGCAGGGGTATACGATTTCTTGGCAAGAGGTTTTTATTAAAGAAATAATCCACCAAAAACTAACTTCCGAACTAACACACTTCATGTGTTCAGTTATTTAATTGCTAAAGTTATTATTATTACGAAATGTAAAAATCCTCTCAGTCATCTTGGCATATAGAAAAAAAAAAAGAAAGAACCATAAGAACCAGTGATTGTAAAACATCCCATAGGTTGCATCTTTCAAGGCATTAAATGAACAAATATAGGAAAGGCATCACAATTTCTGTGACAAAGCACATTTGGCTATTTCTCCATCTTTGGCTTTTCTCTCAGTCCGTCCTCAGCACCAGCAGCCTTCTCTCTCCGGCATGTCAACAACAAGTAAGTAGCAGAAGTAAATATAATAACTGTTTACCTCTGCCCTGAGCCTCTGGCAGAGGCGCCTGGCTATCATGCCCCTGGTGTAGGCCTGGATGCGCAACACGGCTCGCAGGCGACGACAAAACATCTGCCGGATGAGGAAACCTCGGCAGCGAGCTTGGATGACGGTTACACACCGGCGCGTAATCTGGTAGCTTCTGTAGTACTTCCTGGACCTGGAGACCGCCTGGAGGCGGATGAAACCCGACTTCATCTGAAGAGAAAGGTCAGGTAGCAGCATTATTTATTTATTTTAGCATTATTTTTTGACTCTTCTGACTGACTATTTGTTTGTTCATTGTATAAAATGTCAGTTCAGTTAAATCCTGATCTAACACAAAACTTTTAATACTGAATTTTTCAGAGAACATTTCCCATGTAAGGTAAATTAATGATAAATCTGTGGAGTAAACACGTCAGACAAGACAGGTCTAGAGGGTATGCACCAGTCAGCGGCAAAAAAACCCCATCAAAAACTGTTTGTTTCCATGGAAACCAAAAATAGGACTCACAATTTGGTAATTCTTCTTGCACTGATAACCCCGCCAGACCTTCTGAATGAAAGTCACAGCCCTCCTGAGTCTGAGGAAGTTTGTCCTGTGAAGGAAAAAGATATAAATGCAGAATTCTCTCTTTAGAGATCAATACAAATCATTAACATATTAACTCTGATGACAAAAGCAACTCAAACCCTCCACATTTCAAGGAAATGTCTGAACGTCTTCTTAGATTTTTTAAATAAAATATTTAGAGCAATAAATTGTCTGGGACAAAAAGATTGGGGGGTTATTTCAGGCTTCTGAGACGGGATTTTCCCACTTCTCTTATGGTAGTTTGACTCTTTTGGAAGAAACCAGTAGTTTCTCCCAGCAGAGAAATATCCAGCTGGACTAAGACGTGGAAGAGGTTCATCCTGCTGGTTATTCTGCAGACATGTACAGGAAGGTTGACTTCAGTAAATATCACAATAACCACAAGCTGCTGCGATGTACTGGTGAGCTGTCCAGGGTGTACCCTGCCCATCGCCCACAGACTGCTGGGATGGGCTCCAGCTTCCCCGCAACCCTTCATCGGATTAAGTGGTTAGGATGATGAATGAATGAACCACAAGCTGCTTGATCTGCTCCTTCCCTGATAAATAACACCATCATCAACTTCTTCATTTTTGTTTGGTTAGTTTAGAACAGGGGTGCCCAAGTCCGGTCCGGAGAAAGGATCCTTACAATTAAAATAACAGGACACAAGTGTTCGGTCTTCTCCACAGACTGAACCTTCAACCACAAGTTTAAAAGCTGGAAAAAAGTTGGAATACCTTTTTCACTGTGCTAAAATTAGCTAATACACCACCTGTTTTTGCTATGTTTATTACTTGAGGCAGGTGACGTGGAAAAGAGGGTTTGGAAGTAATAAGAACTCCGGACAACACCTTGATGAATTATAAAAAGGTTTATTACAAAAAAGTCTAGGATCTAAAGCAGCATTAATCATTAATCTGTGAGAACTCCTAAAGCCAAAAGTAGAAGTCCCACTAACCATCTTTAGTAGCTGTCCTTAAATAAAACACAGACAAAGACATTCACATCTGGACCAGGACCACACATGAGACCTGCATGCAACAGGTGTGGAGCTGGAATCCATGTAATCCTGACAGAGAACGGAGGAGCACAGCTGATGTAGCATCCGAGTTTGGTAATGATGCCTGTGTAATGCTAAAGCTCAGACACTTCACTAGCGACAATGGACACTAACTTGCCTTACGCTGGAAGCGATGGGAACTCTGTGGTTTTTATCTGTGCTTGTGGAAATGAAATCTTGAATAAAAAATCCAAACCTAAGTCGTCTCTGTCTGCAACAGGCCCAGCTGGCCTCTGAAGCTCCCGGTTAATGCAGACATTGTGTCTGTATCCTCTTTCTGTGACGGTTAGCGCGTCACAGAAAGACTGTCAAGCTAGCACAATGCCGACGGATATGTCACATGTATGGGCTCACTTTAAGGTCATGAATATTTTGCAGCTGTAAATGAATGTTTGCAAATAGTTTCAGAGTTAATATTTGTGATCTGGGACTCTTGTTTATCATCTGTACCTTAAAAAAACAGCCACAACCCGATCCGTCTTTAAAACACGTCTACTCGTCCTTAAGAACCTCCAGCGGTGCAGAAAAACAGAAAGGTGTTGGCTCTCTGATTGGACAATTTGATTAGTTTCCAGAAAGAGCCATTTTAATCCATTTACAGCTACAACATACTTGCGACTGTATATTGAGCCCATACCATGACTAGCTGTGGCTTACATAACGACACCTCAGCCTGGGGGAGACCTTCTGAAACTGGATTAGTAGAAGGACAAACAGGAGATGAAATATTTATTTCTTCTACCCAAACTGCTGAAGCATTATGCACAGATGAAAAAGAAATGTCTTTATAGGTCTCCATCAAACAGTGATGAGGTGTGTTCTTGAAAACCTACCAAGTATCAATCAATAATACAAAATAAATATAGAAATAAAATAAAATTCAGAAAGTCAAGGGTATCATTATATCTATAAAGCTTCCCTTGGCAGAGAAAATTTGCTCAGCAGAACACAGCATCCAGATCATCATTCTGCTTGCCTAAATGCTGGACAAGACAAAAAGAAAAGAAAAAAAAAGAAAAGAAAACCTACCTAGCTTTCAGCCCACGCGCGGCCTTTTGGATAAGGATGACCTTGTCTGTGATGGCTTTGTCTCTCTCAATCTCCAGCTGCATGTCATGGTGGTCCTGACAGAGAAAATACACAACAGAGCTGATAAATGAAGTGTAAACAAGACAGATTCTTCACTGGGGGATTTATCATCATCAGCAAGGAGCTGAGAAGCAGCATCTCTACCGGGTCTGAGAGAAAACAGCGTCTGACTGAAGTTACGGGAAAGTCTCGTACCTCCGAAATGTCAGAGTGAGGCTGCAGTGCTGAATGTGTGGAAGTATGAGCATCATTATGTCACCATATTCTGTGTCTGCTAGTTTCTCCATCCACAAACAAATTGTTTTGAGATGGTTTGTTTTGCCATAACAAGCTGCAGAAAGATCAGATTAATGGATCAATAATAAAGTCATGCAGGAATTCAGAAAGAGAATTAGGAACCTTTAAGAATATCTTGGTTTTCCCAATCTGCCAGTCATCGTGTCCCCCCAGTCTGGCCAGCACGATCTGCTGGCAGGTCCCCCGTAAGTCCTCCTGGATGGAGACAAAACTGGGTAAAATCCTGGACCAGTAATAATGACAGTGAATGTTTTCAGAAAGGCTAATACAGATGATTTCTAACAGGAAACACATAAAAAATGTTATTTCCAGATGATCTGAGATATAAAATCGACCTGTATGTGAGCAGGTTTGATGCCAGGCATCAGGACTCGGTAGCGATCCACAAATTCAGCAAAGCTGTATCTGATAGGATAGCCGGCTCGCCTTATCCGGATGGTCTCCATCATGCCCGAGTAGCGCAGCTGGCGGATACACAACTCTCTGTCGAACAGCTGAGAGAAACACACAGATGACGTCAGAAGCTGAGTGTGTTTTATAAGCGTCTTCATGTGTGTGAAACAAGCTGCGACTCGAAACCGACAGAAAAGAGAGCGAATAAATAAAGACTGTCAAGCTGAATGGTTTAGAGAAAATCCTCTTAAGAGCAGAGAACTGCTCATTTTTCCTTTTTTTACTTAAAGTAGTTTGTTCTGATGTTACCAGATGGGAAATCATTGAAATCAGTAGAGAAGAAAAGACATTTTATCTTCTAACTCTGGTCAAGAGAAGAGCTGCCCTTTCCAACACTTTAAACCAATAAATCAGTTGACGTTAACAAAACTTGTCACAAACTGTTGTCAGGAAATATTTATAATGACCAAGATGTCATATTTTAATAAAATAAATCCTTTAAAGCAAACAGCACAGTGGAAAGACAGAAATTAATATAACGATGGGGAAATAAAAACTTATTCAAGAGTAAAATGACCTAATAATTAAAGAGATCAAAAGAGAAGTGAAACAGAAGCGTTTACATCCAGTCGTTGCTGCTTAGTGACTTAGAAACACCTACCATTGGTTTCTTGAGCTCATTGGGTTTTATGCAGCGGACGAAGAATGGTTGGCACACACTGAGCGTCCTCATCAGCATCTCCAGGGAACGTTTGAACTGGCTGCTCAGAGTGGGAGAGCGTTTCCTCGTCTCAACACCCTGAAAACACACACACACACACACACAGTTACACACTCAGCTCTACGACAAATGAACTTCCCAAAAGGAGTTTGGAAATTTTATTTCAGTCAGTTCAACATCATCAACTGCTGTTGTATTATTGAGTACAAGGATGTGTGGACAACAACAGCTTTCATGTTTTAGGCTCTGCATGACACCAGACTAAAATGAACCATTAAGTTTATTTAACCAGCTGGGTTTAATTCAGGAGGTTGAACAAAAATATTTGATAAAGCGTTCAGGAAATGCAACCATTTTTATACAGTCTCCTCACTTTATGGCTCCAAGTAACTGAATGCTTCAACATTACTGTCAGTGAAATAGTTATTTCTAATATTTTGTTCAGAATCGCTCTGATTCCTGAAGTCTAGAACCATGAACATCATAAGATACTGGTTTTCCTCCCAAAGTCTGGAACCATAAACATCACCAGACACTGGTTTTCCTCCCAAAGTCTGGAACCATGAACATCATAAGATACTGGTTTTTCTCCTGAAGTCTGGAACCATGAACATCATATGATACTGGTTTTTCTCCTGAAGTCTGGAACCATGAACATCATAAGATACTGGTTTTTCTCCTGAAGTCTGGAACCATGAACATCATAAGATACTGTTTTTCCTCCCAAAGTCTGGAACCATGAACATCATAAGATACTGGTTTTCCTCCCAAAGTCTGGAACCATGAACATCATAAGATACTGGTTTTCCTCCCAAAGTCTGGAACCATGAACATCATAAGATACTGGTTTTCCTCCCAAAGTCTGGAACCATGAACATCATAAGATACTGGTTTTCCTCCCAAAGTCTGGAACCATGAACATCATAAGATACTGGTTTTCCTCCCAAAGTCTGGAACCATGAACATCATAAGATACTGGTTTTCCTCCCAAAGTCTGGAACCATGAACATCATAAGATACTGGTTTTTCTCCTGAAGTCTGGAACCATGAACATCATAAGATACTGGTTTTCCTCCCAAAGCCTGGAACCATGAACATCATAAGATACTGGTTTTCCTCCCAAAGTCTGGAACCATGAACATCATAAGATACTGGTTTTCCTCCCAAAGTCTGGAACCATGAACATCATAAGATACTGGTTTTCCTCCCAAAGTCTGGAACCATGAACATCATAAGATACTGGTTTTCCTCCCAAAGTCCGGAACCATGAACATCATAAGATACTGGTTTTCCTCCCAAAGTCTGGAACCATGAACATCATAAGATACTGGTTTTCCTCCCAAAGCCTGGAACCATGAACATTTCCAGATACTGTTTTTTCTCCTGAAGTCTGGAACCATGAACATCATAAGATACTGGTTTTCCTCCCAAAGTCTGGAACCATGAACATCATAAGATACTGGTTTTCCTCCCAAAGTCTGGAACCATGAACATCATAAGATACTGGTTTTCCTCCCAAAGCCTGGAACCATGAACATTTCCAGATACTGTTTTTTCTCCTGAAGTCTGGAACCATGAACATCATAAGATACTGGTTTTCCTCCCAAAGCCTGGAACCATGAACATTTCCAGATACTGTTTTTTCTCCTAAAGTCTGGAACCATGAACATCACCAGACACTGGTTTTCCTCCCAAAGTCTGGAACCATGAACATCATAAGATACTGGTTTTCCTCCCAAAGTCTGGAACCATGAACATCATAAGATACTGGTTTTCCTCCCAAAGTCTGGAACCATGAACATCATAAGATACTGGTTTTCCTCCCAAAGTCTGGAACCATGAACATCATAAGATACTGTTTTTTCTCCTGAAGTCTGGAACCATGAACATCATAAGATACTGTTTTTTCTCCTGAAGTCTGGAACCATGAACATCATAAGATACTGGTTTTTCTCCTGAAGTCTGGAACCATGAACATCATAAGATACTGGTTTTCCTCCCAAAGTCTGGAACCATGAACATCATAAGATACTGTTTTTTCTCCTGAAGTCTGGAACCATGAACATCATAAGATACTGGTTTTCCTCCTGAAGTCTGGAACCATGAACATCATAAGATACTGGTTTTCCTCCCAAAGTCTGGAACCATGAACATCATAAGATACTGGTTTTCCTCCCAAAGTCTGGAACCATGAACATCATAAGATACTGGTTTTCCTCCCAAAGTCTGGAACCATGAACATCATAAGATACTGGTTTTCCTCCTGAAGTCTGGAACCATGAACATCATAAGATACTGGTTTTCCTCCCAAAGTCTGGAACCATGAACATCATAAGATACTGGTTTTCCTCCCAAAGTCTGGAACCATGAACATCATAAGATACTGGTTTTCCTCCCAAAGTCTGGAACCATGAACATCATAAGATACTGGTTTTCCTCCCAAAGTCTGGAACCATGAACATCATAAGATACTGGTTTTCCTCCCAAAGTCTGGAACCATGAACATCATAAGATACTGGTTTTCCTCCCAAAGTCTGGAACCATGAACATCATAAGATACTGGTTTTCCTCCCGAAGTCTGGAACCATGAACATCATAAGATACTGTTTTTTCTCCTGAAGTCTGGAACCATGAACATCATAAGATACTGGTTTTCCTCCCAAAGTCTGGAACCATGAACATCATAAGATACTGGTTTTCCTCCCAAAGTCTGGAACCATGAACATCATAAGATACTGGTTTTCCTCCCAAAGTCTGGAACCATGAACATCATAAGATACTGGTTTTCCTCCCAAAGCCTGGAACCATGAACATTTCCAGATACTGTTTTTTCTCCTGAAGTCTGGAACCATGAACATCATAAGATACTGGTTTTCCTCCCAAAGTCTGGAACCATGAACATCATAAGATACTGGTTTTCCTCCCAAAGTCTGGAACCATGAACATCATAAGATACTGTTTTTTCTCCTGAAGTCTGGAACCATGAACATCATAAGATACTGGTTTTCCTCCCAAAGTCTGGAACCATGAACATCACCAGACACTGGTTTTCCTCCCCAAGTTTGGACCAACCAACTCTTGTCTTACAGAGATGGAAAAAGAGAAAACATCCAGCTGTTGATGTGAAGAGGAAACAGACTGGTTGGAGATGATAGAAAGACAACAGGAAGTCCAATAAGCACTGGTTCCATCCAAGATGTGCAGAACTTCATGTCTGAACACACAACACATCCAGCCTTGACGCAGATGGTCTCCAGCAGCAGAAGACCACACCGGGTTCCCCTCTTGTCAGCAAAGAACAGGAAGCTGAGGCTACAATTCACACAGACCCACCAGAACTGGACAATAGAAGATGGAGAAACGTTGCTGGTCTGATGAGTCTCCAGTTCAGCTCCACATTCACATGGTAGGATCAGAATCTGCTGGAAACATCATGACAACATGGATCCATCCTGCCGTCAGGATCAAGGCTTCAGGCTGCTGCTGCTGGAATGGTGGGGGGAGGTTTTCTGGTCCCACTTTGGTCCCCTTAGTACCAGTATGACATGGTTTAACCAGCACAGCCTACCTGAGTCCTGCTGCTGACCATGTCCATCCCTTTCGGAGCACAGTGTAGCATCGTCTGATGGAAACTTCCAGCAGGATGATGCACCATGTCACAAAGCTCACATCATCTCCACCATGACGATGAGTTCACTGTCCTCCAACGGCTCCACAGTCACCAGATCTCAGTCCAGCAGAGCAGCTTTGGGATGTGGTGGAACGGGAGACTCTCATCATGATGTGATGCTTCATGTCAACATGGAGCAAAATCTCTGAGGAATGTTTCCACCTTATTCATTTATCACATCAAGAATTAAGTCAGTTCCTACGCAAAAAGGGGTCAGACCAGGCACTAGAAGGTGGACCTGAAGAAGTGGACAGTTAGTGGATTTTACACCGTGTGCAGGCACAGTTGAATTCTCTGGACACAAGCTCATTTCAGACAGACAGGACAATTCCCCTGTTCTGTAGCCGGCTTGTCTTCCAACAACATTGCTTTGCAGACATTGAAGGTCTGTGTTTGACAAGTCAGTCTGCACTATAAGGCGATTCAGACAACAACAACAGACTGGAGAGCAGTTTAAATGTTGTAGCATTGCAGCAAGAGGAGACACAAGAGTCACCAGAAAAACCACAGAAATGACTGTCTTCACTTCCCAAAACAAAGCTCAGATACACAACACAAAGACAGGTTCTCCTCTACACTGGCACAAGATAAATCTGTCCTGGTCAGCAGTATTTACAGTCTGGTTTATAAACCAACAAACTGCACACATGTGAGGTAAAAGCTCGAAGAAGCAGAAGGATGCTAGCTGCTTCACAAAACTTTGGATTCACTTCAGCAAACACACACTAAAGGCTGTTGATTACCTTGGGAGCAGGGGTGCTGGGCTGCTGATAGCCACACAGAAACTGAAGTTAGAGGTAAAGATGAAGGAAAGAAAGAGAAGAAAACAGCAGAGTGAGATAGTGCTGAGGAGGACAGCTGGAGAAGATCACCAGCGACATTATCACCTTAAAGAACAAAACAATAGCAAGCCAAGTGTAACCACACGTAGTAATGTGTAATTGTAAAAAGATGTTTGCTGGCCTCACCATGGCAACATCAGCCTGGAAGATCTGCTTGATGAACTTATTCTTGGATGAGTGGACGAGCTGGATGATGTCAGTGTGGAGGCTATCTCGGTTTTTCTCCAGGAATCCTAAAAAAGAGAAACGCGGCGGAAATGAGCAAAACTCATTCATTGGGTTAACCGTGAAGTTCCCGCCATCAGGAAAATTCCGCTCCGTATTACAGGCCTCGGTTCGTAATAGGTAACGTTGGAATTTGGATTATCTGATTGACAGAAGTGGGACTAATTAACTGGAACAAAGTCCTGCAAAACAACAGTTAACTGGCGATGAGATCAAGTTACTGCAAACCAGTAGAGAGATCAAATCCATTAATAATGAGATGATTTTACCAACTGGGCCAGAAAACCACCCAAGATACACCATCCCATAAAGGCACATTCAAATTAATGTTCAAGTGCTGTATTTTTCCTTCTATAGTTTAATACGTCATGGGCTTACTGGGACGACTCCTGTCACACATAATGGTCAGTACACAAAAGTCTTCCTGAAAAGTTTCTATCAGTCTATGTAAGGATTTAATGCAAAGTGAGTGTAAGTATGACTTCCTATGAACATCTATCAAACTGTATACTTCTCTGTTAACTTCAGTACTCTGACAAAATGTCATTTTTGCTGATCCAAGAATAAAATCTGAGAGAAGAAACAAAAGAAACTAAATAAAAAGCACCATCTTTAGATAGAAGAGAACGTACCTCTGGACTCATAATGAACCACTCCAGCAAAGTGTTGGATACCAAACTGGGTTTCATAGCTGTTTTTAGGAGGGATGTAGTTGGAGTTGAGTTTGTGCTGCGAGTTGAGCTTATATAACATCGTCGCATCTGTTCCCTGAGAAAATGAAAAATAGAGAAATAACCCATCAATCTTTATGGGTTCTTTTACAGACTGGAACTGCTAACATTAGTAACTGCAGTTTTCCCCGTCCGCTGTGTCCTTGTGCAGGCCAGGATGTTGGATTGACTTACTGTCTTTAGTGAGCTATTTACTGTTATGAACATGTTTATATGACACGGTCATTACCTCTGCCAAGGAGGTGGTGGAGCCGCTTATCTGTTTGTTAGTAACATTATGCAGAAACTACTGGACAGATGTGGTGAACATTTCATATGGTGTCTCATTAAATGTGGTATTTCATGTTACATGCATTCACATATATGTACTCATTATGGAAATGTTATTCCTTAGGCATTGGTTCACTCTATGTGGTAAAAGGTTCTCTCTAAGGGCATTTCTAAGGTGGGGTTGGGTCGACCTTAGTTATTTTCTAAAGGGACATTATGTTTTGCAATCTGTTTTTATTCTATGTTAACTTGGGATGAGCCCTGCGATGGACTGGTGAGCTGTCCAGGGTGTACCCTGCCTGTCGCCCAAAGCCAGCTGGGATAGGCTCCAGCTTCCCCGTGACCCTGAATTGGAATAAGTGGTTCGGAAAATGAATGAATGAATGAATGAACTTGGGATGACAAGCATCCAGCTATGAAAAACTACTCCGATAGAGGTTTTTTATTTACCAGAAGAGAAGTTGTCTGACTGCTGAGAGGTGCCAGAGACTCAGAACAATCAACCTTAAATTGGACCAACAACTAAAGCTTAAAACAGGTCCTTATCTGTTTGTCAGATCAGAACCCCTCCAGACTTCTGCTTGATCAGACTTCTGAACAGTTCCTGCAATTGTGATTGTAATCTTTTGTTCATTTTTCATTCTGTTCAATAACTTTGTCAATCATTTTTCACTCCAGTCCAGACTCCTCATCTTTTGACTGTTTAAAATTTAGTCCATAACACAGATTTTACTGATGTTTGGTTTTGGTCTAACTTAAGGTGCATTTCCATTACACGTAGAATTACGCAAAAACTACATATCGAAATTAAAAAACGCTAATGGAAACATCCACATTTTGGAAAAAGTCTCAAATATTTCTATAAAAAGTTTTCATAATCTCATGAGGTGTTTTTCAGACGTTTCTTATATAGAACTATATCTGAAAAGTGTAATGGAAACACTTTTTTTTTCCATTTATGTGACCCTGGACATGACATGGAGGGCCATGACCAGTTCATTTCTGGTAAAGATGGCACGGTGTGGATCAAACAACAATGGATTTTAAAGTTTTAGAAAAGAAAATGAGGGAAAAAAGCTTTACAAAGCCATGTCAAATTCTCTGCAGCAAGAAGTAAAATCCATAATAACGCTTCATGGCTAACTTACTTAAACGGCAAGTCTCGCAAAATCTTGTCACCCACACAAGATTTTACAAGAACTGAGGCTTATATGTTAAACACTGTTCAAACACCCGCAAATCACAATTGTTGTTTGTCAAAACTTTGAAATATAACTTGTAAATAACCACAAGTATTTTCTTAATGTAATATTTTATTTTAGCACATGCTATTGTTAACGTTTCGTCAACGCTTTTATTTTGAAGGTACTTCCGCCCAGTGCAAGCACACTTAACTAAAAAGATGGTAATAATGTTACGGATTTACAGAAGAACATATAGTTTTCTTTTCTTTTGATGATTAGCAGCCCCCTTGTTAGAGGAAAAGGCATGTTTAATATGTTTATAACAAGACTATTTGGATGTTTATATTGCCACATAAATCAATTTCATGAGTTTACTAACAGATTTAAATTTATTGTAAAGGATGTAAGAGTTGAATTGTTACTTATTTGCCTTTTTTGTGTATTTCCCAGCTCTTACGGTGAATTTGCGGGTTTACTGCCATTAAACCTAAAACAAAAATCATCAGTAAAGTGTCATCTTTGAGTCGGGGGGTCCGCTACATAGCTTTTATTTAGCAAAAAAATGTAATGGAAACTCAGCTTTATTAAATGACTTCATTAAATGTTGGGAGTGATCCGGATCCAGATGTGGATCCACAAATGTTTTGAAGGATTAATTTTCATTGTGAGACAGGACCATTTTGAGTATATGTCCATGTAACTCTAAAATAAATGGTCAGAAAATCCACGAGAAGTTCCGAACAGGTTTTACAAGATATCAATGATGGATCTGGATCCTGCCAACATTCCGGATGCTACCATCCAGAACAGGAACAACTTTTCATCACTGCAAGAGAACAAAGAGGCAAATAAATTGGACTATTGTGGACTTCTTATAATGTGATTATAACTGGATAAACTGGATTGGACTGAATCTTTAAGTGTCTTAATATGGCTGTAAGTAATTGGTGTTATGCCAATACACTTGTTTGAACTGAAATTGAATTGAGATTCCATTTAAAGTTGACTAAAGGTTGCTCTATATATCAATATGCATATTATGGAAGCTACAGACTATGAAAAAATATCTTTAGTTGTCAGCATTTCTCAAGGAAATTTGCTGAAATTAGTTTCTGCATCTGTAGTTACATCAGGACCAGTAGGCAGCCATGTAAGTGGGGGTGAAGGTTGGGGGTTAATTGTAAATGGACTTGTACTTATATAGTGCTTTTGCAATCACTCATAACCACTCAAATTGGTTTACACTACTTGTCACATTCACACTCACACACACTTATATTGCAATAGGCACATCGGGGGGCATCTTGGGGTTCAGTGTCTTGCCCAAGGACAAGAGTTAGGAGAATCGATCTCCCAACTTTCCAGTTGAAAGACAATTCTTCTTCCTTTTGAGCTGCAGCTGCAGCTAAATGGCATGGCTCATGGGCCTACAGTAGTTTAGTTTACAGTAGTTTTTGCCAGTCCAGGGACTTTAACTACCGCTGCCTTAGACTAATAATTGATCAGCTTTTATAGTCAGATTCATGATTAGAACCTGAAAGGAGCTGTTCTTCAGCAACATAATGTCGTACCTTGGGGAATTTGCTCTCTTCATCAATGAGGGAGATGATGTTCATGGGTTTGTTGGCAATCATGTCCAGTGCCTCCTGGTTATCCGTGAACTCAATGTGCTGCCAGCTGATGTCCTCCAGGTTGTACTCCTCTTGCTCCAGTTTAAAAACATGGCGAACGAAGAACTGCTGCAGGTTCTCGTTGGCGAAGTTGATGCACAGCTGCTCAAAACTAGAGAGAAACGATTGTTAGATGGTAGGATTTCTGGTAAAAAATAGATTTTGCACAGCTTCTAATCAAAGACAAGTGTAACACTCACCTGTTGACAACAAAGTTTTCAAAACCAAAAATGTCCAGTAGCCCAATTGACCTTTGTATGATGCTGCTTTCACAGGATGGAGGCCGAAATATGGCAGCGTTGATCTTATCTACTATCCAGACAAAAAGTCTCCCATAGATTCCCTGGATGATAACACACAATGCCAGTAAACAAATGTAAAAAACATTTTCACAGCATTTTTCAGGGCCTTAAGAAAGGTTAGACACAGTATCCAAAAACAACACTCAGAACAAATAAGTAACCAGGAGAGACTCATCTATCAATGGTGGAAGCACCATCTAAGCACTGACATCACAGCTCCATGTCAACCTCGGTCAGGACAGTCTCCACAGAACGAGAAGGGCGGTACCTTGACGAAGGCGTCCCGGACGTCCAGGCCTTGTTCAACACTGAGAGGCGTGGTGACGCTTTCACCTCGGGTGATGAGAGTTCGAGTGGTCAAACACACCATCACATCCTTCGGCTCCACCTTCAATACAAAGTAATGAGACCTTTGTGTTGTTTCTCCAGACATGATATTGGTAAGACTTTTATTTTGACGAGCACACCTTTATTTTGACAAATGGTAACAAGCTAATTTCCTGTCAGTCAAACTCATGGAAATAAGCTAGCCTGTCTACCTGCTTTGTACTCCATCCACACTGTGAATGCTACAGAAGCAATCTCATGAGTACATTTCATTTTTTATATTTAGATGAAATTTAAAAATGAATAAATGTATTTCATTGTAGTTAAAAAAATAGTAAGTTAAATGTGTTTGTAATGGAGAGATTTGATGTAAACATGATGGTAATTTTTTGCTGTGCTTGTTACAGTTTTCTGTCTTAGTGAAAAGATGTGAAGAGCCATAGTGAAGAGAAAAGAGTGATGATTACTATGATTTCTTTTAATTTCTGCAAACAGGAGTTTAGCTGCTTGTATAACTGTAGTTCCTGCACTGCAGTGAGGACTGTACAACCTTTATCGGGTTGGTCAATGTTTGTGTTAATCTGCTTGATACACACTAAACCAGACTCAGACAAGCTCTGTAGATGTCTGCTGAATACACGTGTTGCAGCAGGGACACTTGGAAGACCTGCTGTACACCAGCACTCGAGGACAAGGATTGAGTATCCCTGGACTAAAGGGTATTTGTGTTTAGTAAAATTTACTGTCACTGTGTTACATTTGGTTAGTCTTACACTCTACTGTGACTAGATTAGGATGAAAAAAAACCCCTGATAATCCAATAGATGGTGCAGTAAAGTGAAGAAACTGCCTTTTAAGACAAAAACAAGATGCTAGCTAGATAAAAAACTAATGCACAAAAACAAAACTATGAGAAAATGTGTTGATAATTCAATAAAAGAATACAATGGGATGAAAATATTCAGATTTACTGGCTTAGAAAGGTGTGATGGTCTAGCAAAGATTAAATCAGAGCCATCATGAGGATGGAAGAATCGCACGTTTGATCTAAGATCGTACATTTGGCTCCAATGTACTCATTAAACTAATGCCTGAAAATGTCAACACCTGGGAGAAAGGGATGAGCGCATTTAATATGTAATAATAGTAATAATAATTTAAAAAAAACAAACAAAAAAAACGGCGAACAAAACATAAATCTTGCAGGTCACCTTGTAATCTACAGGATTTAGCAAGCTAAAGCTAACTTTATTTCATGAGCTATGAATGTTTTGCACAGCTAAAAACCTAGAGATATCACACCTGTCAAGGTAAAATTACTAATTAGAGAAGAGACCATTAACCTTTATCAGGGAAGTGACTATTTCTGATCACTTTGTTGTCTTTCATTTTCAACAAAAACACATTTAAAAAAAAAAGTAACAGCAGAATGGAGGTCTTGGTACACACCAGAAGGACAATTTTAGGTTAAAATTTCTAATTTCAAGGTATTTTATTGAGTGCTCTATAAAGGGCTAATCTGAGATAAAAATGAACAATTGACAGGATCATACTGACAAAAGAGGTGTTTTCCTCACTCATATCACTGTTTGACATTTTTCATTATAGCTGATAAAACCTCCTGGAGAATCAGTTGAATAAATGATTGTAATTGTGACTAAAACTACATGACAAATCAAAAAGACTAAAATGAAATTGAACTGAACCGTCTGACTGACAGATTTAACAGTTATCTTGGCTGGTCTGCAGCATGCTGCGGCTAACAACGCACTGCACAGGCCTGAGGTCAAGTCACACCTTATTTACATATCCGCGCTCAAATTAAGAATCCCAAACGTTGAAGACCACGTGCATGCTGACTTGAAAATGCAGGCTTTCTGATACTCAGTCACTAAACCAGGGGAATTTTTTAAAGGGCTGCTATTATGGTATTTGGAGTTTTCTGAGCTTTCTACAGTGTTACAGTGTTGAATCCTCATCAGACATGTGAACGGCACTATTTTTTATCACCTAAACGCATGTTTGAGTTTGAGTTCCAGCACTCTCTCCGTTCAGTTTCCACGGCAACGAAAAATGCGTCGTTTTAGAGAGTTTTTTTTTTACTTTGAAATCCTTGTTACCGTCATCTGGTTAACAAGGGATAAAGGATAAAGTTATTTCCAACGATGGCTGGTGAGTTTACCAAAGAGAGACATCCTGCTGCATTCGTTGCTGTGGGTTGCTGTTTTCCACTTCGTTTTCAGGGTCTGATTCAGGTTCCAACATGTAGGGCTGTATGCTATGTGTTGACATTGTATTTTGTTTTTTTTATTGAGTTCATATTAGCCTAATCCTTCTGTTTATGAGATGTTACAATGACGGCTAAAGCAGTTGTGGTGCGCGCTCCCGATGTAGTGCCATGGCAGCTGACCAGTCAGTGGCAACTTATATCTGGCGGGAGGCGGGGCTTAATGTGGAAGAGTCTCAATCATAGACTGTATATAAAGAGACGTCTCTGTGACGTCACCCGTAGGTTCTGAAGAGGTGAATTGAAGCTCGGTGGGTGGTTCCTACCCTCGCCATCTTGGCAGTGTCATGCGTGTTGTCTCGCCCGGAAAATACAATTATGGGCAAAGAGGTGGAGCTGAGAGGGCAGCCTTGAGCGTCATGGCGGATGATTGACATCGAGCGAACTCCGAGCTTTCTGTAGCTAAAAGCTAACCGAGCTAACCCCGAGATAACGGGAGCTAACCAGCTAACAGAGGTAAGCGGGCTAAAGCTAAGTCACGTTGTTAACCGGCTAAAAACCGCAGTTGTTCTACGTTCTTCTTACTTGAAGCCAGAGGTTGGTACCTGTCAATCAAAAGGACACGCCCCTAAATATGCCGAACTTCGAGATTAAATTACTTTAAAACGGGCGAGTTAGGAAAAAAAGTCACTCTCTCCACAGTTTTCATGAAGGTAAACCTGACCTATTAAACCGAAAATGGATTTTTGAACCAGTCTGTAAACCAGTCTGTATGTTTATTTCTGTCATGAAGTTGGTTTTTTTAACATGGGAGTCTATGGGGATTTGCTCTGTTTTGGTGCCCCTAGCAGATGAAGGGGGAACTGCAGTTTTATGCACTTCCGCATACGCTTCACTTTTAACCGCCGGAGGTTGCCGCTTGTTCTCAATCCACTCGTTTTGCCCACAGGCTGATCTGACAGCCTACGGAGAGGGTCGGTCTGATTTGTGTCTGATCCCAGCCCTTCTGGGCTCCGAAATAAAAATAAATTAGCCTGAAATGCACATAATAGTTCAACTTTAAGCTCAGCTCCACTGCAGGTAGATGAGGCTGTCAGCAAAGACACCTGTTCTACATGTATTTTTTTTACTTTTACATCTACTTTATACACCTCTGATCTTATGCCGGATGGTTGATCTCCGTCACATCGGACACAGTAAGAACTGAGTGAATGATTATGGCTGTTCTGCCATGTAAATGACGTGGGTTGGACAGAGAGGACACTCTTTTAGGACACATTTAGCATCAACACACTGACAGTACTCACACACCTCCATGAGTGAAGCAGCAGTCACAAGGTCAGGTGATCTCACAACCACACAGGCATCCAGGTTGTCATACGTGCGAGCTGCAAGACACAAGACACAGGATTAAAAATCACAAGACTTTTCTGATTAACGTGTCAGACGTGAGCGTTTATTCACACACCCTCAAATCGCAGGTTGCCCATATGCAAGATGGCTGCCAGCAGCTTGGAGATCTCCCAGTTCTCTGTTTCAGTAAACATGAGGACCTTCATGGCGGACAGGATGCTGGAGTATTCACTCAGGTCGTCTCGACCATCACACTCTGTGCAGTTACCCTGCAACGTGCAAAAGACAGAAAACTTGAGCTTATCGGGCTTTGATGCAAAGTGGCTAAAACAGCCAAAGACAGCTGATCTGTTGGTTGTTGCTGCTGGAGTCTGGAGGCTTCTTACGAAGAAGCTTCGGAATGCAGGTGTCTGCTATTCTACATAGTGACATGACAAGAAGCAATAGCTGCAATAAATCATGTATTTCAGCTACAACCAGAAACACACCAAGGAAATGGACTGAAAATGGATGTTAGTGAATAAACCTACAGGACACACAGTGACTGTGTCAGCATGCAGAACATGGAGACCATTTATAATGAGGCTTCGGCTTTTAGCACATGGATCAACTGAAGGTCCAGCTCTATCTCTCGGATCCTGGTTTAGGTCTTTGCTGGATTTCTTCAGAACATTCTGTTGATCTGCTGTACTTTCTTCTTTTGTGCTCCATTTGTGTACACACCAAGCCAAGTTAAAACTCTCTTGCAGCCGCTTGTCGTTGCAAAATTACTTTTACATCAAACTTTTAACATTTTTCGTAAGTGAAATGAAAGAAACGGGAACAAATGACGTACCTTTGTGACAGGCTGTCCCTTAAAGGGGCTCTAGGATGCTAGTTCTAGTTTTCTGAGCTTTCTACAGAGTTATGGTGTAGAACAGTCATCAGACAAATGGGCGGCACTGTTTTTTTTTGTTTTTTGTTTTTTTTTTATCACCTAAACGCATGTTTGAGTTTTACAATGCCTCTCTACATTGGGTTTCCATGGCGATGGAAACGATCGGTTTTAGAGTTTTTTCTACGTCAAAATTTTAGTGATGTCCTGGGGGAGAGACTCAGTGATTGGTCATCTTCTCTAGGTTGTGCACATTCACAAGAAAAAAGCCACACACACTTTCACTGCTCAGTATAACTCCTCCTAGCTGTTGACCAATCAGACGCAGTCTGCAGGCAGGACATTAGGCGGAGTTTTCTCTGTTTGCTTGTTTCTGGCAGAGGCTGATCTGAGAGGACCAATACAAGATGAATGAAGGGGTTTGTGGAAAATGCTTGATTATTTCTTGCCCTTCTGGGCTTGCATATTAAAATAAATTAGACTCAAATGCACAATAGAGACACTTTAAGATCTAATTTAAAATTGGTCATTTACTTCATTTGATGGGCTGTACGGTGATGTAGTGGTTAGCACAGTGGCCTCATGTCAAAAGGTCACTGGTTAAAGCGGGTGTGTGGAGTTTGCATGTTCTCCCTGTGTAAGCGTGGGTTCTCTTCGGTACTGCACCGTCCAAAGACATGCATGTCGATTGGTTATTCCAAATTGTCCCGAGGTTGTTGTGAGGGTTGTTTCTCTCTCTGTGTTGGCCCTGTGATGGACCGGGAACCTGTCCAGATGTACCCTGTCTTTCACCCAATGACTGCAGGGATAGACTCCAACTTTCCCGCAACCCTGACTTCGATTACACAGTAAAGAAATTGGATGGATACTTAATTTGAGATAATATGTTGATACAACACTGGTCCACCTCTTGAGCTGTGGTGTTTCTCTATATTTAAACTTATATTTAAGTAGCTCAAACAAAAAAGCAAATTCCTCTGAAAACTGAGACCCACTTGCTTTGTAAAAGCATGACTTTGTTTTTTTGTTTTTTCTTTGTTGTTGATTGTAAACATAAAAAACTAGAAAAGCACTCGGAGAGCGCAGACCCCCGCCAAGCATATTGTGGTTAACACCCAAGATAACTTCAAAGTGATCCAGAATCCAGGATCTCTTCCGGATCTCCACCAAAATGCAACAATTGGTTCCTTGTGACACCCCCAACATATCCTGAAAA
This sequence comes from Telmatherina bonti, assembly GCF_933228915.1. Lineage (NCBI taxonomy): Eukaryota > Metazoa > Chordata > Actinopteri > Atheriniformes > Telmatherinidae > Telmatherina > Telmatherina bonti. The sequence goes on along the minus strand of NC_136628.1, from coordinate 9,315,313 downwards.
TTTCATCAAAATCCATCCATAACTTTCTGAGTAATGTTGCAAACAGACAACCAACCAAACAAACAAACAAACTCGGCAAAAACGTAAACTCCTTGGCGGAGGTAATTAAAAGACCAAGTAAACAAAATCCACAAAATACATAGACAAATATTTGGGACCCTGGTGTCCAACCAGCGCCATGGAAACGGACAAACAGCACCTCTACTGAAAGCACACATCCCACAGATTCCAGTCATACACGTTTAATGTCGCAATAACCAAGATTCTCTCAACCAGAGTAAAAAGAAGGCTGAATTTATGCATCACGTTTGAAAAACATCATTACATATTCTGTCTTACCTTTGCTGTTTTGCCTCCAAAACGTTAATCCACCAACATAAAACTACATTCAGTAAAGCAACTACGTTTCCCACTGTGCTTCAGGAGTAGTTAGGCGGATAAAATCACAGTTTTGTGCCTGGTAACATCAGTTTGATTGGACAACAACAGGTGTCAGTCATTCAGCGTCACAAATTTCCTGCTTTGTCTGTGCCGATTGGTCACATTTATGCAATCATGATGACATCAGTGTGATTCTACTGTATCATACAATTAGAAAGAGGGGTCGGTCATACCGATCGGCTAATCATCGCCAAGGTTACGCGCATTACACACACGCCTACTGCATACAATGACGTGCTAGTCAGTGGCGCGACGTCTGCTTTGTACTTTTTAAAAAAAAAACAGAATCCAGGATCTTTTTCCAGATCTTCACCAAAATTTTATCAATAGTTCTTCGTGACACCCCCAATATATCCCGAAGATTTAATCAAAATCCATCCATAACTTTTTGAGCAATGTTGCTAACAGACAAACAAACAAACTCCGACGAAAACTTAACCTCCTTGGCGGAGGTAATAATGGACACGTTCTAAACATTTCTATTTATTTACAGTAATAAGTCACATAAATTGAGGGTAAAAGTTAACCGTTTATGGTTTAATTTGGTGAAGAAAAAGAAAATAATTAAGTTTCTTTATTGACAAAAATAACTTAATATAAATTTATGCAAGAGATCAACTTTCATGAACTAAAACACAAGTATAAAAATCTTCAAATTTTGACCAAATTCCAGATTATCTTACCTCAACTATGAGGTTTTAATGGACGAGTAATAGCGTGAAAATAATAACAAAAACAGCAGTGCGCTTTCAATAACTAAAGAACAACAATGCTACTATAAATGTTCTCATACTTGCTGTCTAATACAACACCGTGACCTGTTTTAGTTTGGTTTACTTTAGTTTTTACAACGAGGCGTCCACTCACTGCTCCAGCTGCTGATGACCACACAGCTGTAGACTCACCATGGTGAGGTAGGAGTAGTCTGTTGCGAGACCCAGACCCAGTTTGGCTTTCATCTCCGGGGCCATGCCCTTCAGCATGCAGTAGAAAACATGGTAGTTTCGCTCATCATGAGCCTGAAGGAGAAGCAAAAACAAAACATTAACTTTTTATGACATAAAGCTCATTTCACACTACGATGCGGTTGTACACAGTCTGAATATCTATTTCAAAATATTAATCTATAAATATGTATTTATATATATGTATGGTCTATTAATTATGTAAGCTGTTGTGTTAACTGATAAATAATATCAGGAATAATATCAGGTCTCTGTTTGGGTTCATTGGTCCTTTCCATGGACTTGTTTAGACCAAAGATATAGATATATCATCTTTTCCTCACATCGGGGGGGATTGGCGGGCGTTAAATTACAGCTGCACTAAGAAGTGCTGCATGAGTGTTGTGTTAAAGTCCATTTACTATCATACAACGCATTGGTTGAGTTTTTTGTATCTGCTTCATAGAAGGGAAAATACATGGATTCAACCTTCAAACGCTGACTGTACCACATCCAGAGGTGGCAATTCCTGGTCCAGAAAGTAAAAGTCCTGCCATGTTTTGGATCTACCTGTACATTTAGAACAGCTGTTTTCACGAACAGGCTTGTTTACCTGGCAAATAAACTAAGCTTGTTTGGTGGCTGGTCGGAACAGCTGCTGGACAGGACTTTTACTTTCTAGACCAAGAATTGCCACCTCTGCCCACATAATAGTTTAGTAAATCCTGACAGGGTGATGACATCATTCTGTCTCACCTGTCGGCAGACACGAGATTTCTCCAGCAGGTACTGCTCAATTTTGGCTCCTTCGATGGCCCCTCGTTTGTTGAAGTGGATATCTATGTACTTCCCGAAGCGACTGGAGTTGTCGTTGCGAATCGTCTTGGCGTTGCCAAAAGCTGAATGAAATACGTCACAAACACAGAAACGAAAGTAAAAGTGAACAGTTTTACCTCACATTATGAAAAGACATACAAATAAAATTCTCAGAAAAAAGAGAAAATGGATGGAAACCAAATGCAGGAGATGACGCTGACCTTCGAGGATGGGCGTAGCCTCCAGAACCTGCTGCTCTATCCAGGAGTGCTGGCCGCTGATGGCTGCCAGGAACTGCAGAATCAGCTTTGTGCTCTCTGTCTTCCCAGCTCCAGACTCTCCACTGGTAAAAACAAACCACGGTTCGTTGCTACAGGTGTAGGACCAGCAGACACATGAAACTCTGACTTCTGTTCCATGTCCTCAGCCATGTGAATTAGAATTTTATGAGCTTCTAAACAAAAAAATATTTCTTGTTGAGGTATTTTCAAAGTTTATATAAATGTTTTGCATTTGATAGCTTAAAAAAGTTCAGCTCTGCGGTGGCATGACCCTTATATGTTATCTGATAGAGGTAAGCTTTAAATTGGACAAATATCCTCTTGTTTAGACCCAGGATATAGGTATACATTTTGTGTTTTAAACAAGTTTCTATACAAACAAGAGCATGGAAATATGGAAAATCATGGAGGTCTGGAACTTCTTCATGTTGCAAGACACAATCTTTTAGCATTATTTCTGCTCCTATAAGTTAAAATTTTGTTTTTTTCGATGGCTTTGTTGCTACAACAAACCATGAATGACCAAATTGGCTACTGTCCCTGACGGTAATCAAATTCAGTAATTCTTTTCTTAATAAAAGATAATGAGGGTAAGAACACTCTTGTATGAAAAAAGAATACCTTCAAAATACCGTAAACTGATTTGATTTTTAATAAAACTGTGATATGAAAACCTTGCTGTTCAGCCCTAAGCTGTAGTTTACCCATAAAACTAACAGAGATGGACTCCAACCAACTGAAGTGATTTAAAGGGACAGTGTGCAAAGTTTCTGTTGTTTTCTGGCCAAAAATAACGTTTGTAAATAAATATGTGTTATCATTGATGTATTATGACCTCTGCTAATATTCTCTGACACATTTTAGTGAGCAAAAATTTTACTACTGTTTATCCACACAACAGGTTAGCCGCTAGGGAAGCGCCATGACAGTCTGCCATCTTGAAACTACAGCTGTCAATGAGGGACAAATAGCACCAATGTGGAATAGGAAGGTGTTTTCCCTGCAAGCCAGCACACAGTGATTGAGGTGCTGAAGATTGGTGAGAGAGGTTTTCCTACCCTTCAAGTTGGAAAATGTCATTTACAAAAATGCAGGAGCCGTTTTTACCGTTGACAAGAAAGAGAGAACCATAACTAAAAAAAGTAGCGGGATTGGAGGGTCCAAAAGGTGGATTAAAATGGTGCTAGCCTTCCTTCGATGGAAGGAGCTCAAGAAGGAAAAGGATTTTGAAAGACACGCTAAAGCTGCACATTTCTCCTCCACATGTAAGTCAACTGTGCAGCCTAAATTAGCATAAAGCCAACAGTTTTTTTGGGTGGGGCTTTGTTAGACATTAGGTGTGTTTCTATTACACCTAGAAAAATTCGCAAACGGAAACACCTACGGTTTGAAAAAAACTCTCAACTATTGCTAAAAGATTTTTATGCTCTCATGAGGTGGTTTTTCAGTCGTTTCGACATGGAAACATATTACAAAAGTATAATGGAAACACTTTTTTCACATTTCCGTGTCCCATGATGTGACATGAAGAGTTATGACCAGTTTATTTATGGTAAAGATGGCATAGTGTGAAACAAACAAGAGCAAATTTTTAGAATTTTAAAAAAGAAAATGAGGGAGAAAAGCTTTGAAAAGCTTCAGCAAATTATCCGCAGCAAGTGGAAATAACTACGCGGCTACCTTGCATAAGCCGTAATTCTCGCAAAATCTCGTCACACAAACAAGATTTTATGACAACTGTGGGTCTTTCCACTGTTCAATGGAAACACCCACAACTCGCAATTGTTAATTGTTGAAACTTAGAATTATTACTTTTATTTTGCAAAAAAATGTAATGGAAACGCAGCTAGTGTTTATCGTTACCATGGCAGCATGACAGGAGATTCTGCTAAAACACACGGGCCTCACAAGTACAGAAGTCCATGTTTACATGGTTCCAGTAGGTTTTAAAGTGACAGTAAATGCAGCTTATAAACCTTTCCCACCTGCTTTCCTGCCACTGAAACCACGTAAACACAGTTGCACCAGAGGATGAAACCCAGATGTAACTGTATGTGTTATTATATGTAAACTTATTGAATAGCACAGGTTGGAATTATGTTTTCATCTCAATTACATGAATTTGTTCTGCTCATTTACTTTATGAAGTGCTGGATGACATAAATGGAACTAATTCTTACACAATGTACCTTTAAAAACCTTTGACCACTGAAACTCTGCCATGCTTTCACTGCTTTGGTCATATGGAAGCTTTTTTTTTTCTCCATGTTTTCATTAAATGCTGTTTTGTTTTGTTTTTTTTAAAAATACCTTTAGAAACCTACAAGTAACTACAGTCAGTTTTATGAATAAAACTATTGACATGATTAGTTATGACTTACACTTAAAACTAGATAAAAATTTGCTGTTAAAGTGAAGAAGGCTTCATTATGGTTTTCACGCTGTGGTTGCAGAACTGAGTAAAGAAGAACAAAGTCAACTTAAAGTTGATGTGTGACTTTAGGCAGCGCAGACACACCTGATAATGCAGCACTGGTCCTTGTTGTTTCGCTGCATGTTGAAGTAACAGTTGTCTGCTATTGCGAATATGTGCGGCGGCATCTCGCCAATCTTCTTGTTGGTGTAGAGGCGGATCTGGTCTGGAGTGTAGATGGGCAGCAGCTGGTATGGATTAACGGCAACTAGGATTGAGCCTGTGTATGTCTGCAGGAGCCCAGAGACAAGAGACAGGACGTTTGAAACAAGGAACATTTCCACCTTTTCACTAAAATGGTGCTTAGTTACAAAAAACAGCTTTCTGAATAATACTGCACTATGGAAGATGGCTAAATGTGGTTTCCATCTCGTTGATCAATTTCAATCAAAGCTCTGATTTCATGAGGACTATTTTAGCTAATGAATTCAGATTTTATTCTATTAATAGAATCAAACTGTGAATCTTGCAGGTCATTTTTAGTCTGGCTTTAATTTATTGTGCATGATTAGATTGCACCATAGTATATGACAGTGACGAAAAGCCATAAATTCTTCTACATTTTATTATCCTGGCTATAAGTCAGAGCACTACCAGTCTGTGACAGACCAGGCCATCCCGATCTGGGGAATGCAAGATTATTTCAAGGGGTTGCCAGATTTCTTTTAAAAAATTGGGATTTTTATTAGGGCTGTCAAAATGAACACATTAATGCACAAACAGCAAAGTTATCATGGAATATAACAAATTTGAATTTGGTATTATCTTGGCAAGAGAAGCAGATTTTCTCAATGTAAGTGTCATGCACAGCTGTAAACCAATTCCACCAAAAATCACCTAATTCATGAATAAATTTTCCTTTTTTTATTTTTTTTTTATTTATTTATTTTTTTACTAAGCCTTACATTTAGATGATGTTTGCAGGTTGACCCACTAGATATATAATACAGGTAATCACTCAGTCGTTGTGCTGGTGGAGGCGGTTCACAAAGTTTGTGAACCACTCATATAACCTTTGTTTTACCTTTCATTATAAACTACATTTGAGTTGTGTGTATGGCATTTTTCCATGTGAAACAGCATATATAAAATGTGAGCCCACTAGATTCCACAGCCCATCAGACACAGCTCTGTATCTCTGCATTACAGTAAAAAACATCAGTTTTAAAGCAGCAAAAAGCAGAAATTCATCATTTCTGAATTGTAGTGATTTAAAAACGTCTATGTGAAGAACTAAAGGTTCAATTCATCCATAGTTTAGTATGATGTCACCAAAGACTGCATATAAAAAGATGGACGGAGCCTCCGTGACATCATCGGTAGGTTTCTGTAGAGCTGAAAAAAAGCTTGGTGGGTGGCTCCTACCATCGCCATCTTGGCAGCGTCATGCGTGTTGTCTCGCCCGGAAAATACAATTATGGGCAAAGAGGTGGAGCTGAGAGGGAGGCTGTGAGCGTCATGGTGGATGATTAACATTGAGCGAACTTCAAGTTGCCTGTGGCTAAGAGCTAACCGAGCTAACCCGGAGATAACAGGAGCTAACCAGCTAACGGAGGTAAACAGGCTAAAGCTAAGTCACGTTTTTAACCGACTAAAAATCACGGTTGTTCTACGTTCTTCTGACTTGAAGTGGGATATCTGGTACCTGTCAATCAAAAGGACACGCCCCTAAATATGTTGTATTTTGAGATTAAATTACTTTTAATTTAATAATAATAAAAGGAAAGTAATAAGGGAGTAATAATAAAATTTAACTCCCCCACACAGTTGTCATGACGGTAAACCTGACCTATTAAACCTAAAATGGATTTTTTTTTACCAGCCTGTAAACATGTTTATTTCTGCTGTGAAGTTGGTCTTTTTAACATGGGAGTCTATGGGGATTGGCTCTGTTGGATGACCCGGTGGATGAGGGGGGGAACTGCAGTTTTATGTACTTCCGCGTAAGCTTCACTTTTAACCGCCAGAGGTTGCCGCTTGGATGTCACACACTGTCTGTCTCTCGTTCTGGATCATGTATGTTCATGTCAATTGCCGTTTCCTTTCACAGCTCTCTGCCTTTCCTCCCTTAAAAAGGCTCCCACAAGTTAGCAATGTCACTGTCCATTTTTGAAGCGAAATGGTTGTGACAGATGATCAAAGCACTCATCTGAAGACAACCAGGACATGACATTACTACTGAAATAGCCAAGATTGCTGATGAAGGACTTGTCAGATAAAGACTAATAAACATGTTGTAACTCCCAGTTACACCACGTTAGCAAACAGCTAATAATGTTATTGACATTAAATAAACCTCGTTCCTGGTTTACAGATCTGACAACCTGAAAGTTAACAGAACTGGATGTTTGTTGTCACGCTCCGCGTCTACGGTGGCAGTATTTACTTGATTCAATTACAATATGTTCACTAGGATGTAAAAATAACACTTTACACTTAACCAGTGTTAGAAAACTTGACTTCATTTGACAAAATCCTCAATATACCTCTACATGGGAAAAGTACTGTTATTTATAGAGCTAATTACAACTGGAACACATTGCCAGGCAATATTATCAAAGCAAACAGTAAATATTTGTTTAAAATTCTTTTAAAAAGGCATCTCCAAAATCATTAAAATATTGTGCCCTAAATATAAACTTGATGATGATATATACCATTTAGTAGCCATTGCTTAGTAACCACTCTTATTACTGGGTAGATAACTGTAAGAGACCATAATGACGAAGGCTATCCCTCCTTTATTGCAGGAACAATAACAGAGTGTGTGTGTGTGTGTGTGAGTGTGTATGTATGCATGTGTGGGTTTGGGTGGGGGTGGGATGTGCTAGTTATGTGCTATCACTGTCAAGGTTGTGTAGAAAACTGGTGTTATCATTATATTATGAGAGGAACGTTGTATTGACTCCAGGAAGAATAGCTGTATTGCAACAGCTAATGGAGATCAAAATAAATACAAATACAAATGACAAGCAACAAGAACATAAAGCTTCTAATTATGCAGATAACTCATGTTTAACTGTCAGGTTTCTGTGAAATACCTCATACATCAGCATCAGGAAGGTCCTTACATTAGTGTTTATATGGAACTGAGCATCACAAGTAAGCCAGTGTGTTGAGTAATAAGAGTTTATAAGAAGATATTCGCAGCTGCTCTTAAGAAGTGCAGAAGAAATGTTAGGAGACTGTGACACTACTGATTATAATAAAAGGTGTTATAACATTTTTGGTTCATACTCACCCTCCCCCCACAATTGGTCTACATAGAGAGAAAAAACAGAACAACCAGAAACAATTATAGCACTAACTGGAGGAAAACATGCTAGTTACGTTTTTACTTTATCCCCTTGTAATCCTGCTTGGCAAGGTTATGAGACACTGTAGGTTAGCTCAGTCAGAGTGCCAAAAAGTTTAACTTCTGACCAGAGAAACCTCATTTTGGGCCAGCGCAAGTACGTTACAGGGTAGCGCCTGAAATCAATGGAAGCTCTCAGCTTTTAAAGAAATAAAACAAATGTTAGAATCTGGTTTTTCTGTCTCTGAGTTCTCATTCTGTCTCTTTATCAGTGATCTTTCAGGAGACGGTCAAGGAGCAGAAGGAAAGATTCAGTTTTATTTATAGCAGCAAGTAAACGATGCTGCTGCAGGGCGCTGAAAGTACAGGTAAACAGATTAACCTGAATAAAAGCTGAACTGGGCCACCGCCAGCTGCTGCTGCTTGCATCAAACTCTAGTTGGGGGGTAAAAACCTGGATGTGACAAAACTTCAACCTGAACATTTCTGTTGTTTCTGCTGAGGAACCTACATAGATGACACATTCGTTGTAGCGGATGAGCAGGTTGCGGAGGATGCCGGCTTCGTTGAGGTCGCCCAGACGGATCATGTCCTCCACCCCGTGGATGGAGGTCGGGTGCATGGGCTTGATGTTGGTGGCATTCTGAGGGGAAATCCAGTGTTCCTGTGGGAACGGGGAAAGACCATGTCCATAAAGCCACACTGACATCATTTTAAGTTCTTTTTTATTTTAATTGCCATTTGTTCCGGTCCATTTTGTAAGATTCCACCTTGTTTTGGAGAAAGGTAAGTATACTGTAGTGAGCTAAATACGCATAAGACGCGAACAGTTCTGAAGACTTACCCGGCCTTCATCGTCCAGAACCTGGATCTGCCCTGAATCACAGAGTTTGACCACTGCTCCCACTGGGACGTCAAATTCTCGTCCTGTCTTGAGGTCCAACCACACATAGTCCCCCTGCATCATCAAACACAATACTGATCATGTTTATCAGCATTTTAAGACAATGAAAAAAAAATCATGTTTTTTAATTGAGGGATGATTTTCTGGGATCTTTCAGGTAAAGTTAACTTTAAAAAACCCCAAACAAAACTTCTGTAGCCTGATGTGTTCACTTTTACACATTATACATAACCTGTAGAACAGGTCACACACCATTGTCCAGTCGGTAAAGCAAACACAGCACAGAAAGAACCTGGTTGCTAACAGGTCAGTCCTGACAGCAGCCATCAGGATGTTTAATCCTTAAAACTTCAAACCATTCTTTATAGCAGTTTATGCATAAACCGGGTCACGTGTGCATGAGGGAATTTTAGACTCCTTTCAGTCTCCTCACAGTTTACAAAGATATGGTGTGTTCAAGTGCCAGTGGAAAGTTAATTCATCTAAATTTGAATTCAATTTTGTTCTACAGTTATAATAAAGTAGGAAGAATGTTGTTTTATGACAGAACAGTGCATCACTTTCTGATTACACAGTTTCTGCATATACTGTTACACACAATTTACACATATCTATAATACTGTTAAAAGTCCATGCAAATGCATTACTGTATATACCAGATAAGTTACATAACTAACTCTTCATCTGTTCAAATTATATGATGCATGCTCATTTTACAACTAAATAATTCCATCCAGATGCCAGCAAGACAATGGCAAACCACTTACTACACATAATATGACAACATAGCTCTGTTGGAAAGGTTTCCAGTTGCTAAACTGTCCAGAACTTTCACCCACTGAAAGTATTTGGCAGATTATAAAACAAAACAAAACCTGCTACCTTGAATTGGACAAAGAACAATGAATGGATGAATGAATGAAACATGAAAAAGAGAAAAAGAAAAGAAGATGTAGGCCTACTCCATATAGTTAAAAAGAAAGGTTATCACTGTCCATTCAAAGCAGCACAAAGTAATTTTTTGACGTTAAAAATCAGTGTTTCTGACTTGTTTTGGTGACACAGTGACATTTATTATGTGTTGTACAGGAACCATTATTGATCTGCTGCATTGTGAGGTGTTTTGCACTTTGCAGAACTGCATCATATGCTAACAACTGGATATCAACACATTGATGTTTTGAAAGCACGAAATGGCTGATTCACCAAAGAAACTTAGGAGAACATAATTACAGGCAGAGATGAAAAAAGAGAGAAAAAGATAAAGAGGAAGACATGAGATTAGAATCATCATCAGATTGACTTTTACTGACTGGAGGGATCTCAGAGAAGAGACAGGATCATAGACTGCATAAAAGATGGACAGAGCCTCTGTGATGTTACCTGGAGGTTTCTAAAAAAAAAAAAACCAAAACAATACAAAAAGTGGGCAAAGAGGCAGAGATGAGGGGGCCCGTGAGTTTGGTGGATGATTGATTCCTATCTAACTCTGACCTGAGTGCAGCCAAGAGCTAACAGAGCTAACCCAGAGCTAAGTAAGGGATAATGCCCGACGAGGTGTCCATTATAAGAAATTAATGGACGACGCGGGGGCGTGAACCATCCGACGGGAAGCGGAGAAGGATAGTTAGACCCCTCAGATTACTGTAAATCTGTAAAAACTCTGACCAATCCAAATGTTTGGGCTTAAATGAAGTTGTTAATTTCTTATATTTCGTAAGCTTGATTTTCTCTTCCTCCCGCTAAAGAGCCGAGAAAGAGAAAATCGTTGGTGGAAAAAGCTGCGAATAAAAAAAGCCTTGGATCACGCAAGGAGCAAAACCAGAGGGGGAGGAGCCAAGACAGGGGGAGGGGCCAAGACAGGGCGCCGCTTTCACATCTTGCTAGCTCCCCAACATTACCTACCCCAGCTTTAAAACAACACATTTATATGGTTATGGCTATATAATATCATCAGTTGCTCTGTTAAAATCTGCCTGTATTTATTTCAGTATGTATGGTAAATAACTATGAAGTATCAGAGTTGCATCACAGATCCAGAGTTACCTACTTTTTCAGCTGGCAGCTGAGAAAATGTAAGGATTTAGACTGAAAAGGATTTAAAACTGACCGACTTCAGCCAAAAAAGACTATGATGTAACATCTTTCCCCCGACCAGTACCAGTCCATCGTCAACTTGGGAGCCTGTGTTCCCATATCCTGCCTTTGACCATTTCACCCAGATCTTTTGTAAATAAACTCGTCTTTGTCCCTCCAATGCCTGTCCAACATGAGTCCTTCCTCAAAACATGACACTGTATTTTTTATGTTCAAACTTCAAAACATTCAGCAGGTTGTCTAAGTGTACAGTATGTTGCAACTCTATGCTTCACATTTGAGTTTTTTTGTGCAGCAACAGGACAAAGTCTGTTTTCCTCATTTCTCCACAAAGTGTCACTTGTACAGAGATCTGAACTGTTTGCTGCTCATATGGTTGATCTTTTGAGGAAATGTTTTAACTCCTGCATCCATCATGATCCTAATGAGTAAAAGAATGAAGGAAATCAACCTTTTATCATATTAACCTTTTATTTTCCTTGACATCAGTTCATTCCCTAACATAGAACCCCGTTTCTGACCTTCACTTTTGTAGTTTTCCCTTCTTATCTTGTGAATCTTCTATTTAGACTAAAGATTCCTGTTCTGAGACTTTGGCGTCTTCCTTGGTCTGCCTGGACGTTTCTGTCCCACAACATAGAACAACTGAATAACCTCGTTTTTATAATCTTTCCTTTCTTTCTTTCAGGATAAAACTGGGCCTTGTTTTCCAAGTGCTGCATGCCAGCTCTTACATGCACCAGCAGTTTCTCGGCTCCATAATCTGCTCAGATTTGATTGTTGCGCTGTTTGCTGACATATTTTCATTTTCCAATACCCACATTAAGTTTGATGACTATGACTGAACCCAATCCTGCTTCCACTGAAGCCAAACAGCTGAATTCCAATATTTTTATGAATAATTTTTAAATCTATCCAGAAGTGGAGAAAAAACATGGAAACAACACTTTGGATAGTAAAAAAGAGGGTTTATTGTAAATGTTGTGATCAGTAGGGCCAACAGAGAGAAACACACATCTGTTTACACTTGCTCTAGAGTGCCAACATGTATGTGTTTGAGAATCCAGAATTAACGCATACACAGGTAGAACATGCTAACTTTACACAAAAAGGCCGCTGTTTGAACCTCCCCCCAGCTGAGGCTTGAACCAGTGACCTTCTTGCTGTAAGACCACAACTAACAATCCTGCAGCCCACAGTGATAAACATCAAAATGTTCATGTGCACAAAGCTACCCAGCATTGCTGCATGTTTTGTTTATCAGTCGACATTAAAATGTCCTGAAATAAAAGGACAGACAGAACATAGAGTAAAATCTAGAGTATGTAGATTTGCCTAAAAACATCTAATCACATGTCATACAAACAGTATCAGTAAGGGGGCTTTTACACCAGGATGGTCTGGTGGTCTCTGTTCTATTGGGGAGCGATTTCCTCTGGTTTGGTTTGTGCTCAAACTGTAATTATGTGGACCAAAAAGCCTGGACAACGTAGATGAAACAACTACTTGCTATGATGCTCCCACAAAAACACAGTTTAGCATGAAAAATGACAGATTAAATATGACTAATAATCATATAAATATGATTGTATGTGGATATGGTTGAGTTATATAACTAAAATCTCATATCCCAACAACAGACAAAATCAGGGATGATGCCATCTCCAACTGTTTTCTTCAACATGACAATGTGCTCACTGCACTCCCAAAGGCCTCCACAGTCCCCACATCTCAATCCAGAACAGCTTTCTTGTTGGTATCACAAAAAGAGCTGAATATACACACTCAAAAATAGAGGTACCAGCTTGTATCTAAAAAGATCGCTGGGGTGTACTCTTTTGAGAGACATTTCTGTACCCTTCAGTTCTGGTCTATTTTTGTACCTTATCTAGTTCAGCCTTACCTTATCAAGTTGTGTTTTTCACATTTTTTACAGCATTAGGCCTGGTCCATGCCACTTAGTAATATTATCGTATCTTTAATCTAGAAATAATCTTCAAAAACTCAAAATACTGACATTGTGGGCTACAGCAAGTGTTGTGCGTCTAAACCGGTCTTAACAATACATTTCTTTCGAGGCAAGTTTTTAAATTTATTTTTGATAAAATCATCAAATATCAGTTGTAATATGTGGTGAAGTCGTAGGAGGATATACTGATTGCTGAAGAAAAGCTGTTAAAAGTCCCAGTGTGCACTATACGCTGTAAAAAATAGTCTCGGTACGCAAAAGGATAGAATTTAAAAGTGCCGGTACTGTGTACCGCTGCGTACCAGCCCACTTAAAGCACTGCTGCTAACAATAGTTTTTGTCACAACAAACATTTTTCAATGCTGCAGGTACCCTTATGGTTAAAATGGTACAAATTTGTACTTTATGTCACTTTGAACCCTTTTTCATACTCTGAAGGTGTGCTTCTGGTCTCTTAAAGACCAGTATTGTACTTTTGAGAGAACATTTCCTTAAAATGTAGGTACAGAAATGTCCCTATCTTGTACCTCTATTTTTGAGAGTGTATCTAATCAGGTTCATGAGGCCTGTGGATATTTTATCAGTGCAGCGTATGACAATCACAAAACATTGTCTGGAAGGTAGATGTTAAGGAAAGTCAAGCTGTCTCTTAAAATCGGTGGCGAGAGCTCTTTTCTAAGCTTTCCAGGATTTTTAAGCAGATCAGGTTCTTTTAGGAGCACATTCAAGTGTGGAAACACTCTTTTCCAAAATAAAGTTTGACAGCTCACAGTACAGGTGCAGAACCACCAATAAACATCTTCCAGACATCCTGAGGGTTTCAACTCCTTCAAACCACATGTAACTCAGCTGTGTGAGAATAAATGCTTCCATAAATTAAAAAAAAAAAAAAACACACAGAAACTGTAAAACGTTAAAATGTGAATAACTGTTAATGTCAGCTGAAATATTTGAAGCAGCCATATTTTCCTGGACTCAACCTACGGTTGCTCCTGCTGCATTAAAGCAACATTGCACAAGTTTCCAACTCCAAAACTCAGATCTCACAACTTGTTTTGATGGAACATTGACCTTTCATTCAGTAAAATTTCTCAAACTGTTGTTGCCCTGCAAGGTCCCGAGGCTAAAATAAAAATAGAAATATAAAAAACACCCTTTGAAGCATTTTGTTGCATTCTGGGACATCACACTTCAGCTGTGTTTGGCTTCACGTGTATTTTTCACATGTAGAACAAACTTAAAAAAAACTTTAAGATGTTTAATTTCGTTTTAAAGTTTGTTTTATAAGCTTCTTCTACGCCACGCTGCAACGCTTCAATGTTTTATGAAAAGCACTTTGAATTGTCTTGGGCATGAAATTTGCCTGTACAGCAGAACATCTCAGAGCAGCAAGTAGATATCAACACAGTGGCCGCGCTGAACATTCACATAGCTAATTAAGCTAAGAAACCCAAGAGGACATGATGAGATGATGGGGGGAAAAGAAAGAGAGAAAGCCAGAGATATAAGATATAAGACAAGTGACAACACCAAACTGACTTTTACTGTCTGGAGAGAACTCAGAGAGGAGACAGGATGCAAGATGATGCTGAATTTTCCATTGTTAGGGGGAGGACAGCGTGGAAATCTACCAAAGAATTAGACAGTGATCAGTCTGCTGAGAGAAGTCTGTGTGTAAACTAACCTTCCACACTAAGTGCTCCAGCTGTAAAGGCTGACACCTTTTTGTGGATGGACAATCCACGACTTTACTTAAAAAGTTGACAAACTTGTGTAAACAGTGTCCCGGCTCTTGTCAAGTTACATTTATCTGTCTTTTCACTGTGAAAGCGCTCCTTTCATCTCCTTGCAAACTGTAAAGTCCAGAAGGAAGCTATTTGGAGAAGAAACTAATGCGTCATCAGCTGTAATTCACTGCAAAGTCTTCTCAGAATAACAAGCAAGCTTTTTAAATATAAAGCAAATGGGACCCTATTTCTCTTCCGGTTCTCTCTGGTAACCCCCCCCCCTTCAAACTTCACACTGAACTTACTTTAAACTGAACTATAATCTTGCATATGACATGCATAAAGGAAGTTTAAGCATGAAGTGGAATTTCCTGTGAAAACTGAAACCTAGCCATATTGGAGAAAGTAAGATGAAAACAGAAATCTGGAGCAGATCGAGGTGTCTTTTGGGGGCAGACTGATGACATACCTGCTGCAGAATGACCATGGTTCAACTGCAGGTTGATTCCAGGACATCAGAAGTCGGCATGTGTCGGCTCTGCAAAGCAGACCAGACACAGAAATCACACAACTGAAACTGGAAGCGGTTTTCAACTTTCAGTCACACATTTTCTACACATGTAAAACTGAGTCTGCTGCTACAAAGGCTTAAACAGATGAAGAGAAGGATGTTTCCTTGCATCACCAGATCATGCAGTAGCTAGTTTTGTCACACTTCTAATGCAGATGAAAAAAAAAACACCAAGTTTGATCAGTTGTGGGTTGACTAACAAATTGTGTGATTCTCCAGAGGTTAGGCTAAAAACAACTCATAAATAAACCTTTGGTACTTATTCATTTGAGGTTTTGCTGAAAAAAATGTTCCTGAAACATTTGGGAAAGTAAAAACTCTAACATTCTCTCAGAGTTTCTGTGCTCTTTCTAAAATGTTTCGACCTGCTTGTGTTTTGGTATTTCTGAATACAACCATAACAGAATTCTGCAAAAAGCACCAAGATTAAACCATGCTCACCATTCAGGTCTGAAGGTGTGGAGTTTCTGACATACAGTGAATCACTCATCCATTTTAAGACTATAGTTACAAGCCAGCAGATTCCAGCTTGTAAAAGTCAACACTGCTAAGTAATATGACTGTTCCACGGAGTATTTGTAAGTCAGTGGATTCATGATCCCCATTTTAACCAAGCTTTCATACAGAGTAGTCACATTACATGTGTAAAGACGAACAAATGAGATATAGATGTTAGTTTTTAATCATGGTTCCAAGCAATACTATATATATATATATATATATATATATATATATATATATATATATATATATATATACATATTTATATGTATATATGTATGGAAAATTTACCCATCCATCTATCCATCTTTTGCCATGCATCCAGGGCCATTTTGTGGGGATGTAATCCCTCCAGCATCTTCAAGTTTTTTTTTTAAAATTTGGCATGGATACATATTATATATGAGTACATATGAACAGACTTTGGGTTTATATCTCCACAAAGGGTTTACAATAAGAAGCGCAACATCTGTCCCTTTCTTTATATGAATAGCTTCAGTGAGTCACACATCTTTAAGAGAGAAGATACTGTGAAGTCATAATGTGACAGAAAAACTGATTAGATGCAGTTTGTTTAATAAAACCCTCATTAAAAGTTATGTCTGTAGTTTATGATTAAACTAACAAGTCAGTCATTTGTTTATTAGCTATTGTTAGCATGATAGCATGCTAAACTTAGTGACTGAAAACAGAGTACAAGTAGCGTGACATTCAGTGACCAATTCCACCGACTATAGTCTAATTCTGTCGACTCAACAAAATGGAAAACTATTTTTTTAAAAAAGCACTTTATAACGACGGGTAAGAGGATAAAAATTCAGCGGGACAAACTGCTAATAAACATTAAATGTTAAAATAGCATTTGGGGCTTATTATTTTCTAAATATTTGTAACTATAGACAAAAACATAAACTACATTCGTAATGCAAAAGGAATGCATGATCAGCGATGTTAAGAACTTTCAATGCAGATTGTTTAATAAAACGGCTTGTTCCATAACAGGAAATATCTGATCAGATAAGTAATTATTCTATCATTTATTAAAAAGCATTCATCTTTACAGATTCTTACGATTTGACTTAAAGCTGCATTTAATGATTTACCGACCACTTAAGACCAAAGTAAGAGCTTCATGTTACTGTTGTTTAAAAAAAGTCCTAACGTTGCTTTAGTCTCCACCACCTCCTTGCAACATGTCCAGGGGCTTTGTTTGGATAATGACAAATAAAAACAGGAGCTAAAAAAGTCAGAGAGGGCAGAGGAAACATTTCATAAGATTACTTGATAAAATAAACAATTAGAGACGGAGTGGGATTAAGAGGTGCAGCTGTATGTCAGGTTAACTGCAGAAATTAATCTCCATTGTAAGATTCAACTGAAAGCCAGACACCAATGAGGGAAATGGGGGGTCGAAGGGTCTGCTTGAGGCTGTTAAAAGGCTTACTCGGATTCCTGGGGCTAATCCCATCGTTTAAGTACGAGGCATGGTTGTTGCAGTTGTGACTACTAAATCATTTCTCCCCTACCGAGTCCTGTTTCCTTTGTTTCTTTACCCCCCACAGTGTTGTTGTGGTGCCATACAGGGAAGGATGACCCTTCCGTTTCCAGTTTAGCAAATCAGTAGAAGACCTTTGAACCTTTTTTTCATCCTGTTTTGCAGTAAATTTACAAACTGTGGTGAATATGGAGATTGGCTGGATGAAAATCAGCTGATGTGGTCTTTTTTTCTCCTCAATTCCCATTTTTCACATCAAACAAATTATAGTGTAAGTCCTTTGTGAGACTAAAAGCTTCAAACTGTGAGCGATGAAGATAAGCCACATCATGGAGGGCAGAAGCTACATGTATTAATGAGCCATTAGTCTTTCTATAAGTACATTAACATTTAGGCAACTGTGGCATATTGCTAATGAAAAGATCCTGCAATAAACACTAAAATAATATGAGATTATTTTTCTAAGAAAAAGAAAAAAAGTAACCATTATTTTATCTAAGAGAATACACATTTCAGATCTAAATTCCAGTCATCCATATGGGACCAGTCACAATATGATGAGCTTATGCCAAGACAGAGCCTCTTATCCTCAACCACAGGGTGCCAATCTGGACACTGTTCCAAATGGACACTCGTAGATCCAGTCTACTTTTGACTGTTCAGACTCTCCACAAATTACAACCCAAATTATACTTGAAAACATCGACCCATAGAGCCCAACGTTACATATTTGATATGTTTTTGTTTCAGTTTCTGAGACATTTTGCATCACGTTATGGTAAAAACTTTGCTCAAAAACCTGTTGAACAAAATCTGATACTTGCCTTCTGCCCTGTAACACACACCAAAAGCAGATTACACCACAATAATTTTGACATATCACATAGTGACAAATGGTAAATATCCCTGTTGATAAATATGTTTTGTTAAAGGGCCAAAAAAATACTTCATACAAAAAATATATATATTCTTACCCATGACTTAAATTCAACAACTTAACAAAACTTTAACAAAAAATGTGCTTATTAAAAGATAAAATAGCAAACAGTGATAAACTCTGCTTACAAAAAATAAAATTTACATGAGTCAATCTGACTCAATGTAACGACACAGAATTTGTTATTAAAAGAAAAGTTCACTTTTGTCATTATTATTCTCATTTAAATATTTAAATGTACAATGTTTTAATATGGCCAATTTTTTTGTAGGAATCTGTACAAAACAAAAACGACAAACTCACAACTGTGAGAAGTAAAGCTCACCAAGAGTCGTCACCTTTCAGAAATTAAATTATGGGATGCCCACCCATACAGCCCCAATCCAGTTGGTGGGGCGCGCACAGCAGTGATATAATTTATTTTTTTTTGCTACCATACTAAGTAAAGAGGAAATTAATAAGCAATTAATCAAACTTAAAGATCTGAATACTTTTAGCAATGAAAAGTATTTTAATCTTTATTGAATATTAGCAATGAATATTGAATTATTGCTCATTGCTAACATTAGCAATGAACACATTCTTTATTGTGCAAAATTCTTGGATATAAAGTGTGGCTAATCAGGCGACAAAAAGCTGTGATTACATGATTCATATGCATATGTATACATATACATATACATACTTTGCTTTTATGTAATTAGTTAATCTAGTTAATACCATGTGATAATCGCATGGCAACAGCACTAGTGGCACTTAAAAAAGATTTCCGTGTATAGAGTGTGCAACATTGAACTTTTAAAAAATAACATCTGTGTCGCTTCACCTGCGGTAAAAGAGGGGAGGAGTGGGATGACGAATGGTTCATATACTAATTTATACCATAGTCAGTGATAATTCTAATGACAACAGTCTTCCTTGATTTTGTATATTCATACACATAGTTCGGCAAATGAGGTCACTTTAATATCGCTCTGTTATAGTATGTCACCATAGCAACGCATTAATCAACTGATTCAAATCCGCTGCTTTTGACAGGTGAATGAGAGAAACGCTCTGCAGCTTGGGCTCCACGGTGGCGTAGTGGTTAGCACTGTGGCCTCACAAGCTGGAGGAGGTTTGAACGGTGCCCTTTCCGTGTGGAGTTTGCATGTTTTCCCCGCGTATGCGTGGGTTCTCTCCGGGTACTCCTCCGGCTTCCTGCCATGCATGCTAGGTTAATTAGTTAGTCTAAATTGTCCCTAGGAGCGAGTTTGAGTGTGAATGGTTGTTTGGCTATTTGTGTTGGCCCTGCAATGGATTGACAACCTGTCCAGGATGTACCCTGGTTTCCCACCACCCGAAGAGCACTGGGATAGACTCCAGCTCCCATGTGACTTGATCGGGTTAAGCGGTTCGGCTAAGGATGACTCTGCAGCTTGTTTATCGTAAAAACTGAATGGAGGCCAACATAAAAAGTTGTCATACTTCAGCATATTTAGCAAGTATTGTAAAAAGGAAATAAAAACTTGTTATAAAATGTTTACTGTGTGGGGCCATAGTGTTATAGACTCTGCATCATGCATTATAACCATAAATTTTTTTTAATACTTACAAATACCATAGCCAGTAAGAACTTTAATGCCAACTGTAGTTAATTATTTTTGTATATGTACACACACAGTTCAGGCGTCATAGCAACGCCTTAATCAACTGGTTCAGATCAGCTATTTTTGACAATGGTTGTTTAGCATAAAAACTAAACCAAGGCTAACATAAAATAGCACCATATTTGTGAAGTTTTGTAATTAAAAATATATATTTGTTATAAAATGTTTATCGTGTAGGACCATGGGGGACGCGCAGCCTCCACTCATACAGCCTCCAGTATTTTCTCACCCCTGTTTTGGTTCACCTCTGTTTTTTGTGTTTCAGACTTCCTGACGATCAGACTAAGCCAGACCACCTTTGACACCATCATTTCAATAAATCTCTTTAAACATCCTTTTTGGCTGAGTTTTGGGTTCTGGCTTCCTAAACTGTAACATCTTGAAGTGGGAGATCGGGTACCTGTCAATCAAAAGGACACTTCCCTAAATATGCCGAATTTCGATATGAAATTACTTTTAAATGGAGGAGTTACAAAAAATTCTTACAGTTGTCATGAAGGTAAACCTGATGTATTAAACCTAAAATGTTTTTTTTTTTTTTTTGTGCCAGGCTGTAAACATAGTCACTCACCTTTGTGTCTTTTGATTGGTGGACAAAGTGAAGGGCGGGACTAACAAAGAGAGCGAACGATGAGAGTGGAGGAGACCGAACAGGTGGGAGAGACATGAGGGAAGCGAAAAGTTTACCGCGTGGATTTTAACGCGGTACAAAGAGGCTTCTCGCTTAACGTGTGCGAGAGGGAGAGAAGAGGACTGAATGCTCGTACATTTTACGAGTAGGAAGACGTGGATTCGGACCCGAAGCAGCGCGAGGACGTTCGGGGAAAGGAGCCTCAAGGAGGAAAAAAGTGCGCGGGAAGGCAGTTAATGGCGGACAACGCATCCCGCCTGACGTCGCACGGATTCTCCATACATCGGTTGGATGTTTCAACGCTCTCAATGTTTTGAAAGGGGTATTTTAACGCACTTAATGTTTTGCAAGGGATATTTCAACGCACTCAATGTTTTGCAAGATCTACAGGCCAGCAACGTGTTTTTCCCCTGATACCTCAGATCCGTGAGTTCAGTACCAGCACGAGTAACCGTGTGTGTGGGCCCACGACCGTTCAATAATGGGGTTTTCAGACCAAACGCGTTTTGGGCGTCAAAAACGCTTAAAAAAACGCTCGACGCCGGTCACTAAACTGCCACTTTTGTGTCCGAAGCCCAAAACACTCCCAACGCTCCTGCCGCATTTGCCGCTTGTCTGGAGCGGGCGGAAAAGAGAGGAGGGAGGCGGCGCTTTCCTTCCGGTCAGTCTGAATGATGGTCGGATTCAGTAGAGAGATGGCATGGTTTTATTTAATAAATAGAGCTAGAGAACGTTGTCGTAGGACAGTGATGGTCACTGTTAATGCCACAAGTGCACTCAGCAGAGAGCCCCCCCAACAAAGCGTTGCTGGGCAACGTATCCTGCTACCTTGCCAAATCAGTAACGTTCAGCTTTTTAGCAAGGAATGGTTATGGAGTAATGGCATCTCAGCCCCGTGTCTGGGTTCGCCACAGGAATCCTCCAAGAGCTGCAAGCTGATCACTCTGATTGGTTGACGCGCTGCGTTAAGCTGCCAAAGTTCATCTTTGCCCATCTCTGACCTTTGACGCGTGTTCTGCGTAAAACGCCGACGCCCAAAACGCGACGCGAGAAAGCTCGACGCCCTGCATGCCGCGCCTCTTGATGCTCAAAACGCGTTTGGTCTGGACACACCGTAAGAGAGGGTTAAATTGCTTTAATGTGGTTTAGCTTTGGTTTATATTTGCATGTGTAAGACTGTGAATACTGATGGTATTGATATGGGTACACAGAAATGAGAAACCAGTGAGTCAAAGACACTTTATTGTGCAGATTAGAGGTTTTGAACCAGCAGGAAATCTTTGGTTTATTTGTTTTACTTTCTGGCTAAAGTTTTACGTTTACTAGCTTGGCCTACTGTTCCTGTTGACAAAATTGCGTGGTTGTTCAATAAAGGCCAGGCAGTTTGTTAAACTAAATCATCTCCGTGTCATATCTGTGTGAGAGACATTTTTGTATAACCTTAGTTTACTTTTAAGTTTGGAAAAATCCACTTTCAGGTGCACCTTCGTGGTATCCACCTTTAGTTAAAATGAACCCAAGTACCCGCTACTCACATATGCAAGAGAGACTGAACGAACGGGTGCTACATCTATATTACCACAATCAGTTCTTGTTTCCTAACTGTGACACTGGGTATGTTACACAACGTTTCTTTATTCGGAGTTAATCATTTGGAATGATTTAATTCCAAATTAACATTATTCTCCAACAAGTTTACATAAAGATAATAACTGAATGGAGGATTGCATGAAACGTCCTTACTTAATTTCACTTCCGATTGGCGGGTTGGGAAGGGTTCGGATTGGACGGGGGCGGGCGTGACATACTTACGTCTACCGGAAATTTAAAAAAAGTTCACTTCCTGCTTCTCATCTTTGTGGTTGTGACATGGAACACTACATAATAAGAAACATTTTTGGATTTTTTTTATTTTATTATAATTTTGAGACACCATCTCCACACGAGCATACTACTTCACTTTTATCAGCAACTGAGAAGGAGAAGGAAGACAAACTACCGAACACGGGAGGCAAACCAGCGAGAGGAATCTGTGCGTCATCTGGATGGGACAAGGTTAGGAGCATGCACAGATGATGGGAATCAACTTAGAGCTGAATTAAAGTTTACATGATAAAGGAATTAAGTAGTGTGGATGTAAAATACGAATAAACCAGCCACTTACTTTCGAATTAAGTTAAATTCCACATGGACTTTTTCATCAGGAATTAGGTGTTAACATGGTCATTTTTCGTCAGTTTAAAGCGGAATTAACTTTTATTTGGAATTAAAGAAGAATTATAAACTCCAATGTAAACATGGCCACTGTGTATCATTATGACAGTTATCATCGTGCAGCTCAGACCAGTCAGGAGTGAAGAACATCTTAGGGCTTTATTGAGTTTTGTGGTACTGAGATGTTGAGAATGAAAAGAATGCTTTATTTGTCATTTTATTTGCTACAGATTATTTGGCTCCTGCAGGTTGTGGCATAAGTTCTTTTATGCAATCTGTATTTGAGGAGGTACACCATGATGGAGAATGAGTTCTGAGCACACTGGAATATCAGCAATGCTACGTTACCTGTCAGTAGTTTAAACTGAGAGACTGATTGATGCACAAATCTGTGACGGGAACAAATAAACTGTGGTAATCGCCTGCATTGCATCTTCAATGCAGATGGAAGACGCACCAAAATACCAACACTGGTTGCTCCAGTGCTGGTGTTCTGTTTTATGAGGACAGGCTACTATTATATGGACATTTGTTCTGAAAGTTAGTGAAGAAGTTAAAAAAAAAAAAAATGGGTGCAGATTTGGTTATTTTAGTCTAGGAATACATTCTCTATATCTCTCCCTGTTTATGATCAACTGACCTCAAACACAAACTGTTACTGTAAAACTGCAAAATCAATAAAGAGCTTTTATCATGTTCTTTTTAATCAATATAAAATTAAAATGAACATTTCGCACTGAGAAGCCAGGTCTAGTCTACTGTCTAGGTTTTAAGAAAACAAGTTGTAAATGCTTCTTTTTACAGAAGATTCTTTCAAATGATGCTGTATTTCCTGCTTTGTATACAGTACATAATATACTGTATATTGCATTTCATTATATCAAAGGCTTATTGACAGGGTAGATCTCCATGGGAAAACAGGATATTGTAACATTATTCCTTAAACCAACATGATTAAATCATTAAATAAATAGAACTTTTACTTTAAACTTTCCGTCACTAACAAAAGTTAATTAGGAGATGATAAAGACTTTCACTTAAAAATACAAACACAAATCATCCTGTGGAGGAAAAGTTTGCACCATAATTTATTTGTAGTCAGTTTAAAAACTGATGAAGTATTTTGCAGAGTAAAAAATCCTGCCACACCATCTGGAGACAGCGATCCATGCATTTATTACCTCAAGACTAGATTACTGTAACTTGATTTTTATTGGAGTCAGCCAAAATGGGCTTTCTCGCCTGCAGCTGGTACAGAATGCCGGCGCAAGATTTTTAACTGGGACAAGAAAACGTTAGGACATTTCTCCGGTTTTAGCGTCCCTTCACTGGCTTCCTGTTCAGTTTAGGATCAATTTTAAGATTCTCTTATTTGTTTTTAAGTGTCTTAACGGCCTCGCCCCTCCTTATCTGGCTGACCTGCTGCATCCCTACGCACCACAGCGTGCTCTTAGATCAGCGGACCAGATGCTTTTAACTGTACCTAAGACATGCTGGACATCCAGAGGAGACAGAGCCTTTGCAGTTCTAGCTCCAATCTGGAACAGCATCGCTCTGCAGGTGAGACAGATCAACTCCCTTGCTGTTTTTAAAAGCCGTTTGAAAACACATTTTTATTCTTTGACATTTTGGCAAGACTTAGGCTACGTTCAGACTGCAGGGCTCGCTGCTCATATCGGATGTTTTTGTGAAATCCGAATTTTTTTGAAAGTCCGTTCACAGAAATGTATGTGATCTCCCGTATGAACGTCATGCGCACCAGAAGCGTCCCGCATGCATAGAAGACACGGCAACGTGCAGTGAGCGTGTGTGTGATGTCTTTGTGTTTGCAGAAGTAAATAAGGATGGCAGCAGAGCATTTGCTACTTTAAAAGTTTTGTCCAGCCGTAGCCACAACATTGTGAATGGGTTCGTTTTAAGGAGACGTGACGCAGTGAGAATTGGTGGGAGAGTGATGTGAGCGCATTTACTGATACAGAGTTCATAAACAACAAACGCAGAATAATGATGTTTGTTGCGTGTCAATGACGCGTCGGTCGGATTAATGCGACCTGACCGTTCAGACTGAAGTCACATGGCAAAAGATCAGATACATATCAGATTTAGGACCACATATCTAAGCGGCCTGGGTCGCATCCGAAAATATCAGATATATGTTCAGACTGCTATGAAAACATTGGTTACAGGTTGCATAGGGGCTAAAACATTGGATTTAAGTCACTTCAGCCTGTAGTGTGACGTAGCCTTAGTTGTCATCTTTATTATCATTTTATTGTCATTTTATTTTCTTATGCTGTTTTAATGTACTTGCTGTTACTGTACAGCATTTTGGTCAGCTCTTGTTTATAAAGTGCTTTAGAAATAAATATGGTATGGTATGTTATGGTATAGTAAAATACTGTATATGCATCATTGTGTAAGAGAATTCAGACAATGCAGCGCCATAGTCGCCACTTCGCGTGTTTTACTTCATGCAGTTTTCATGCAGGTGTTGCTAATATGAACCTGGAGCTGCAGGGATGGAGCTCGTATCATTGCAAAGCAATATGGGATATACAGACACAGAAGTAAAGGACACTTAACTGCCCTATAAATAGGCCCACTGACTGATTACAAGACTGTAGACACCTGGGATGCTAATTAGTGGACATGCCTCGGATTAACAAGTTCCTTTGGCAACATTATTTTCAGTCTTTTCTATGGGGAGGAGGAAAATGACTTTTAATTCATGAAAATCATTAAAAGATTTCTTACCAACAACCACCCCATTCACAATAGTTAAATTTAATTAAACTAGAAGTGCTACTGAACTAAGAGCATTTATGAGTCAAAAGAGTCAATGGGACGTTTCAATCCGCCAGATTTCATGATGTCAGATTTGGTGCTGAAGGCAGAACAGCAAGCAGGAAACTAAACCAAATGATAGCTCCAACTCGACTGAGGCTGAAAACTTTCATAAATTATATTATTTGTTGGATGATTTTGTTGTTCACTAGTTTATTTTAATTAAATTCGGTAAGAAGTAAGATTGCACAACATGCTAACTCTGTACTAACTTCAGCAATCTAACTCCTCCAGCTTTAGTTTCTTGCTTCTTATTTGCTAATTCTCAGTCAGATTTCCATTTGTGTGTGTTTCCCAGATCATCCATAATGATGGGAGCGGACCAATAAAAACTCAGAAAATCTTAGACTGAAACAAACGCTTTAATCATTGCAGCTCACAAGACCCCGAGTCAACCCGTGTGGAGATTTTCACAACAGCTTGCTAATGCTCCGCCTGCTAATCTGTGTGTGTGTGTGTGTGGTTTGTCATGTTTTCCAAACATGTGCACTTCACACACATATCACTGCTGACTCACATGGCCGCGATTCAGAGGTGCAGACACACAGGTGTGTGAAACGTTCATCATCTGTTGAGAAATCTCACTTCCATGAGCTCGGTAGTTTAGCGTCTGAAAAACAGAAGAAATGTGGAGCAGATGGAGGAAAGTGTCGTTTAGCAACAGTGATCAATTATTTATAATATTTCACACTTTTACCAAATAAAATGAGCTCATAAAGAATAATTTACACATGAAACTTTCCATTTAAAACCAAATAATGCCTTGACTCGGTTTGTCAGGGTTAAAGAGCTTTACATGATCTCTGAGGAGGCAACATGCTCCACATCTGCACCGGCCATTTGTCCAGTAAATACTGCTGCAAGTTGCATTAAATGTATTCTTTACATTTCAGGGCACAGTTTCTTTTTCTTTCTTTTTTTTTTTTTCCATGTTTCTTGTTTAAACAAAATTCATGTTTTACAAATTTTATCACACAAAATGTGTGAAATGAGTACATTTAAAAAAAATTTAAAAAAGTAATTTGATTAAATTCTGACAGTTTAAGACTGAGATATGATCAGTTCAGCCATTTGTTCCTGTGACTCCTCCTGAAATGCTTTTGTTCACTTATTTTAAGTGAACAAAAAAGGTCCAATTTTATAGTTTAGGTTTTTTTAAAGTGTTATTCAGAAAATTTGACAGTTTGTAATGCAGTCGTCTACGAGACTGCAGGGCACTGAAACGGTGAGAAGAAATGAAATCACCTGAGAATGAACTGTATGAAAGATTTCTGCCTTGTTTTTATTCAAAAACAACAAACATGCTCTGATATCTGTGCAGTTGGAAGGCTACAAGTAGATGAACCCTTTTAAAATCATGCAGTTTTCATCTACAACAGTTTTTGATGAATAAAAGACTTATTGTAGACCAGCAATTTTACTGGACCTTTGCTGATGTAACCAGATTATTTGTTACACAGTATCACCTGCTGTATTATTTTGAAGGTACCTTACTTTTGCATTTGCATCAGGTCTGAAATGAGTGTTTACTGAAACTACAGTTATGACTGTAGCCTGGAATAACAGCTTTCCAGTGGTGTATAAATAACGTGTAGGTAGCCTAATTGAATTAGAAAATGAGTAAAAAACATGTTTATATATGAAATTACATCATATCCTACACTCAGGATACCAAGAAACTGATCAGTAAAACCGTCAAACAGCACCACTGCTGTACAAATGTAAACAGTGAGGAAACAACACAGACGAGACGAGTGCACAAAATGGGATATCAGTCCATTTTTTTATTTTTCCTTTTTAGATTAGAAAACAACAAACAACAAAATACAAGTTTGTTTTTTAGTTTTTTATATTTCCTTTTAAATAAAAAAACAAATTAAAATAAAAACAATCTGTTTTAAAAATGACAGACTAGTAATAAATAAAATGACTTGCCAGTCAAAATAAAGCCAATTCCAAAATAAAAGCATGTTTGGTAAGTGAATATAGTACTAATTTTAGGACAATGTTTGCATTTTGGATCAATCTCATAGGCTCATTGACCACATAACTTATGTATTATTTTCCACCTCTAGTTGGCACCTGTCTTATCTGTGAATAAGATTCTTTTACAAACACAAAAGTTGTTTTGTTCAGGTGTATTATTTAAGATACGACAGAGTTATCACCATGAAGCAGTCCCAGTAAATTATTCCCACCATAGCAAACTATGGTGTTACAAGAGCTTAGAAGTGACTTTTTTTCATTTGCCATTAACCATACAACTCTTACATTTATTTACAATTATATAAAAGATAAATAAATACAGAAAAAGAGAAAAAAAATGGAATGAAATTCATTACAATTAAATACTAAATAAATTCATAACACTAATTAGAATATGCATATTATAAACATAATAGTAAATTAAGAAAAATATAAGATAAAAAAGCAATCTTCCTTTAAATGTCAGAATTAGCATGTAGCTAATTAGCATGAATATATGTTATGGGGTAAATGGTCCTTAATAGCACTTTTATAGTCATGTTGACCACTTAAGGCGCTTTATATCCACAGAACACACTCACCCATTCATAAACACAACTATAAATGTTCACACACACACACACACCTCAACACGCACATTGGGGGCGGCAATGCAGGGTTCAGTGTTTTTTATTGCTTCTGGGTGGAAATTTATGTTTACTCGAAAACACTCAAAGAGAACAAATAATTATTCTTTTTTTGTGTGTTTTTACCTCAGAAAACAACAAACATACATCAAATCTAAACAACCATTGTGTGTTTGTACACTTTGAGAAGCTTAAACCGGACATTTCCTGTGACTTCAGGAAAAACTTCTGGATATTTGACTTTACACTCAGCAGGAACTAAACAATGTAAAACCTGCTGGCTCAGAAAGCGTCTGCGCTGGAGAGGTGTATGGTCTAAAGCTACAGCACTGAGGCACAGCCAACATTGTGCAGGAAGAGTCAGGGATTATGCATGAAGTGTTGTCTCTTAACATGCTCTTTACAATGTCTTTTCAACATGTATATCAACTTTATTTCCAGTGTATGAATTCATACTTCATAGAACAATAAATAAAAAAAACTGGAGTTTAACCTGCTGCCTGTTGGTTTGTTTGCCTCTAAAATCCTGATCTAAGCTTGAGACAATAAAAACTCTGGATTGGTCTGATTTAACATGATAAATAAGGTTCACAACCATCTGGTTATTCAAAGGCTGCATTATGGCTGCTTAAGTTCTGGCACGGGACAAAATAAGCAATAAGAGGCTTTGGCCTAAAGCTACAGCAGAGTACAGTGGCTGGACTACGGGCTAATAAGCCCTCAGGTTTGACCCATATACACCTTACCTCACAACACCGTGAAGCTTCCTTTCCTCCTGGTTTCCGTCTTGCTCGCTGTGTTATCTTGTGGTAAATGTCCCAGAGTTGACGGTGATGGTTGAGCACAGATCAGAGAAGATTTTTGTTCAGATCATTCCCCCAGAATTCACTGCCTTCGTGGCTCCTGCAGGTGGTTGAGTGTTGCAGCCCGCTTACAGTTTGGCGTCTGGGGCAGTGACAGGACTGTCCAGACTCTGTTGCAGGGTCTCATTCATGGCTGCTGATCCTGATTAGCTGGGAGGTGGAGCTTGTCGGTGTCAGATACAGAGACCAGCTGGGAGGAAGGTGGCAGGGGTCATGATTTACATGCTGTTTGCTGCATTGTGAATTTTCAAAGGGTCAGTTAACAAAACAATAAAAAATATCTGTTCTGTACATAAAAACAGGGGAAAATTAAACCTGTATCAACACCTTAACACAGTAACATCACTGAATATTTTATTGGACTTTTACACAGATTAGAGATGAATTATGTCCATCTAAAACTGTTCTAGTTATATATTGTGATGACAGATTTGCAGTTTCAAAACAAATCCATCATAATCTTGTACCAGCTTCTGAAGACCACCTCTTCTGAAAGCCTGATAAGCTGACTCCTGGAAGCCAAGGTGTTGGACACATTCCTCAGAGATTTTCCACCATGTTGACATGAAGCTTCACACAGTTGTTTCACATCATGATGAGATTCATAGATGTGCAGCAAGATGAGGGTTCTTATTAGATTTTTCTTCCTTCTGCTCCTTTGAATTTTTGTGTTGGAGCCTGGGTGTGTGGGTGTGTTTTGTTTCAAGAATGAATAGAATAAGTTCTGACCTGAAAATGAATAGACCAGTGTCAGTCAGTTTGGTATGAGTCAGCATAGGGCCGGGCGATGTGATTATGTATGTTCTTTGGACGATGGAAAATGCCGTATTAGGCTATATCGTTTACGCCGCGATTACTTGCTTTACTGCAGTATTTTATGCACTTTACAGCATGCACGCTGCAATACATAAACAAACATGGAGGAAGACGGTAGCAGACGTGTTTCAGAGCAGGATAATTCTCTAAAAGATGACCAGCCGACCCAAACTGAAGAGTTGGTTCCTAAAAGAGGGGAAATTTGGATCCGATTTGGATATAAAAAAGACTGACGTGGAACCGACAACAGACTAGCTCACAGTCCCAACAACAGACTCCGACACAACTAACTCATTTTATCACGTGTGCAGGAATCAGGATAAAGAATACCGAGAGTCAACGAGCAAAAGCTGCAAAAGCAACGTTGAGTGGTGGCGAAAGAAAAGCTGCAACAGGTGAAACGCCATACGGCTATAGTTCCCACAGATGGAAGGAGATCACCGCTGCTGTTGCCAAGAACATCTGACACATAACTGATGATGACTGACATAAAATTACACAAACAATTTTATATCTTTATGTATGTTTTTATGTGGATTAAAAATGAGCTAAATATGAGATATAAGATTTTGGTCATATCACGCAGCCCCAAGTCTGCATAAAATAACATATTCAACATATTCTAAGACAGTAATTCCTCCTGGAATAGCATGGTGCACATTAACTATTTAAATGCAGAATAATTCGCATATATTTGTTTTCATTCACAAAAAGGAATCGAAAATAGCAAATATTTAATACTGACTTCGTGCTGAGTAAGTGTTAACAAGCTGTCATTCAATGACCACAAACCCAAACAAGGTTTTCCCTTTTTATTTCAAAGTCATGCCACAAGTTGACATTAAATACAAAAGAAAATCAGTCATTTCAGATTGTAGCTATAAAATAACCACAGTGTAACCGAGAACCAAATATAACGAACACGCTTTGAAAAAAAAAGAGTAAAGCTCACACTGACAAGCACACAGTACAGAACATACAGCACGGCTCTCTGATACCTAGCTATCTGTAAACATAACGGTCGGGAAGGTCAACTGGATATAGAAAATCAACAAGCTTATAAAATACTGATAAAAGATACTTGTTATAAAGATGGTTGCATCTTCTAGAAGAGTCACCATGCAGTAGGTTTTCCAGTCTGCAGCTGATAAACGACGGCAGAAAAGTACAAGAAGAATCACAAGCTCATTCCTTGAGTGGACAAGACTTAATGGGAGATAAAAATGTTGGTGTTTTGATTTGTACACAGTCTGTGTGATGCAGTCAAGTGATGAAGGTAAGACTGAGTGAAACGGTCTCTCTGGAAGTCTGATCCAGCTAAACGCATGCAGCGATGTGGAAGCTGAGGAGGCATGCGAGCACTCTTTCTGGTGAGAAATGGGGAAAGAAAACTGATCATTTGAATCCTTTTATTTTTCCTACTTCCATCATATAAGGTATGAATTGTTCGATCTGTTTAGAATAACGTCCATCCGCCAAAGTTTAAGAAGCTAGCTTCTCAATAAGTCATTCATTCATAGGAGTCGTCACCTCCATTCTACACTTAATTTGAGGTTTCCTTAAACAAAGGGGTCAAAGCTACAATTATGGGCTAAGATAAAATTTATCGACATTTGTTCCTAAAATCTGAATGACTGAGAAGCTGTTAACAAGCTCCTGAAGAGTCCATCTTGCCAGACTTCTTGCTAGCAATATAAAACTACAACACAGTAGATGGATGAGTCGTCCTACAGGCAGCGACAGGCGGTTCTTAGATGCCGGCGTACCACCGGTTTATATCTAAACAGAAAGATTTTTCAGATGAAAAGACCCATCTTTTGCAAGTTGACTATGGCAACAATTCCAGCCATCTTATGTCACTGCTTCTCTGTGAAATTGAAGATAAAACAATCCAAACAATTGTCCAATTAGTTCCTATATAACAGCCGTTCGGATGGTTCAGTGCAGCAAATCCACGCATTGGGTTAGTTATCTGACTTTCCAAGCCAACACAACTGAGCATATTTCAACACATCCAACATCACTCTTAATCCCAATCCCCAATCTGAGGTCATATCTTCATTGTCTCTCCTTCTGTAAACTGTAGAGAGGGATAAGAATCGCAGTATTTATTACTGGAGGGGAATTGAAGCTGCTTGCTACCTGTAAACAATAATCACCTCAGTTCAGGACAAACTGATTCAACAACAGCATATAGTGACACATATTCCCCCAGTTTGCTGTCTGGTGAATTAAACTGAGTATTACATTTCTACAAAAGATAAAGATGAAACCAGTTCTTGCTGCTGGCCTTGTAGTCCCTTCTTTTAGCAGTAGCTGCCCTGCAGTGTCTTCAGGCCAAGAAGTCTTGAGCATCACGCTTAAGCTATGTTTTGCTGTCAAACACTACATCACACACCAGCAACTGGATATCAACGCACACTGATTCAGCAAAGAAACTCAATAGGACATTATCTGAGAACTTTTATTAACTGGAGAGAGCTCAGAGAAGAGACAGGATGAAGATAATACTGGATTAGCCTTTGTCAAAGTGCAAAAATCTGCTAAAGTTCAGTAGTGCGACTTCAATACTTTATATTGTAATTAATCTTTCTAGAAAAAGAGAAAAAGAACCATTTCTCAACCAGTTATCCGATAGGCTGGACTGAACATGACAGGACGACGAATGATTATCTCATCAATACTATAGGAGTGACATCTGTGGGATCAGCCGGAAGTTGAATGAGGAAAACTGAATCCCCGATGTCAATCACCAATTCTTTCATCTCACGGTTAGAAATTTATTTAACTTAGATAACATAATCTACATGATATATCTCTGAAGAATCTCTGAAAATCTGTAGCATTTTCTAACTGCTAATTACAAAAAATATCATAGTGTTAAAAACTGTACACAAGTCATCATGGGACGTTGTCTTTAGCTGATTATTTCAGCTGATTCCTCTAAATCTTCTAGTTCATTAGAAAGGAAAATTAAAAAAAAAAACCTGCTAACTGAGTCAAAACATGGAAAGCACAACAGATCATTCAGTTGCTGCTACTTTTACATACATACTGCATACTGCAGGTTATCGGGTACAAAATATTAGAAAACTTGATAATGTTTAGGTGCATGCAAGTGTGCAACATGAGCCTTTTATTCTACATAGTATGTTTATCAAAGTAGCAACAATGAATGATGTTTGAACGCTTGGTGGGAAACTAGAACATGTTTTATGATTTAAAAGCAGATGCAAGCAGATTTCAACGGATTTGTTTGCTACATGCACTGCAGTTTTTGGAGTCATACAACTGCTGTGAAAAGTTCAGCTTCACTTGAATGGTACAGAGTTATTCAAACCTGCTTTGGCATTTACATGCAGAAAATATATACAGGACAGATAAGCTCAGCTAATTAAAAAATCTCAAGGTACAAATGCTCCAATCAGTCCTGGTTAGTTCAGTAGCTGGAGTGTTTGTGTATGCATGTGTTTCTGTGCGTGTCTGTGTGTGTGTGTGTGTGTGTGTGTGTGTGTGTGTGTGTGTGTGTGTGTGTGTGTGTGTGTGTGTGTGTGTGCATTTGGGTGTGTGTCAGTGTGTTTATTTCTTAACAGTGAAAGCCGTAACACTTTTGGCAAAGGTTCACAATGTGCAACAATTACAAAGTGTAACATAACAACGCAGTAAAAATCAACTGACAGAAAGAAAAACATTTTGAAAAGCAAAACATTTGTTCAGCATTTACACAGCAAACATCTTTTCAGCTCACACATGCACCTCATCACAAAAGGGCCATTAGATTTTCTTGGCACTGTTGTGGCACAAATAGAGAAAGAAACGCCTCAAAACATTTTTAAAAAAAAGGCATTGACAGATGGCTAACTTTATGGTTTCTGTGGTGTTCGGAGTCATATAGTTAAGCCCGGATATCATAAAAGTGTCAGGTTGTAAATTAGTTATTATATATTTATGTTAAAACAGAATGAAGAGATGGAATAACAAATGTAGCCATTAGCAAACGCCTAACATAGCATTACACAGATCCACCCCAACATCATTAGAAAATAAATACAAAACAAATCAAGACTTCAGGAATGTTTAGACTGTCAAAACAAAATGATGATGTACATTCATGAATGCCAGTTCACACAAATTTGAAAGATATTGATGTGGAAACTGAAGGATTAGCCACAGCTAAGCTAAAGATACCTAGTGTTAGCTTAGCTTAACCTGTACACTGAAAGAAATCTGCATTAAGAGGAACATTAACAATGAAGACGGATGTGGTTCGAATCCCCCTGAGGGTGGCAGGTTTAGAGGGCGTTAACGTTTTACTTTTAGTGTAAAAAAATAACTAGTAATAAGTAGTTGATGACCCTCATGTCAAATTTATTTGAGACAAATATTAAACACTTAGATAAATAATCTGGTATTTACATCTGCTTCTCTAAATGTGAAGTCACAAAACATAATTTTTTTTCCATTGAACTGGAACTGGCATTCACAAATGAACCATGCAGTTAACAAAAACTTTCTCAAATGAAGAGTTATAATTTTGCCTCTGACACTGTATGCAACTTTTCTGTAAGTATGCATGGATACAAAAGACAATAAGTTGTAATTACACTGTAATAAAATACTCTGCTGACAAGCTGAACCACTTTACTGTACCCCGGTTGTAAGTCATCGTGTTGTGCTCACAGTTTTATAAATGTAATGCTGATGTTATCAACAAGCTCCCACAGGCTCAGCTGACAACTGATCGACATGCCGCATCAAACTGCAAAACTCTGGTTTACTTCATGGTAAGAAGGCATCGTTGGGCAACATATGAACGATAAAGAGAGCGATCCATACAGTGGCAATGGGAAAAACTGACCACATGCACAAACCTGATGCACAAACTGCATATGGTGTAACATAAAAGAAAATATTTGTCTGCATTTAGTTGATGCTAGTTCCTCTTTCACAATTTGTGCTTTCAGTTTATTTGAATCAAAAAGCTGAAGTTAATTTCTTGAAATACCAACAGGAACTCTCTCTGTAACACCATTAAATAAAGAAAATGTGAAGGCATTTCCAGAATACTGAAAAAGACTCTCCAATGATGCTGAATTTCACCCATTTTTCCAGCTGTGGCTCATCCAAGACCCTGAAAACATTTTCTTAATTTGTTGTGATTTTCTGACAGTAACAGATATACTGTCCATCATGGTCTCATTTGTCAGACTCTAAAACACTGGTAGCTGTTATTGTTTACCTGTATCTGCCCTTAAACATCACATTAACTCAGATCCAGACTCCCTCCCATGCAGGGAAGAGCTTTGGAGGCAGAGCTGAAGCACAGGAGAGAGGAAGGGGAAAGTCAACCTGCAATTATTTCCTCTGTCTTTCAGGAGTGACATGAGTCCAAATGGTTAAAAACCAGATATGCAACATCTCTCTGGCACATATACCTTTGGCACCGCTTATGTTCCCTTTTATCCACTGATCAGCTCATCTGTTGTTGGTTTTAATAAATACATGATACTGAGACAGTGGAAGACATTAACAATGGTTTAGGAAACTATAATTATATTATTTTAATGCTTTGCACCTGGAAACATTAAACCTTTATAGGGCACTCAATAATTAATACCTTTAAATTAGAAACCTAAAATTGTCCGTCTGGTATGAACCAAGACCTCCATTCTGTTGTTACATAAACAAAAAAATAGTTTCATGCTGAATATGAAAGAAAACAAAGTGATATAAAATAGTCACTTGCCCCATAAAGGGTTAAAGATGATTTAGGAGGGAGGGCTTGTTCTACTTCCTACATGTCTGCAAATGTAATTCACTGCTTGGCACTCAGTTTGTAACTCCAGCTCATTTTCTGTCAGACTAAAAAACAACAAAAGAGCACAGAGAAGATAAGTAGCACCTAAATAGTAGCCAACAACTGCTGCTAATGTTCACAAGTGCTAGAGGCATTATGAATGCATACAAGACCTAACTGGTTTAAACCGGTTGATATGATCAGGCTGACTGAGGTGCAATAGTGTCGACATGCTGACTCTTGAAAACTAGCATTTTAAAGATGCTTGAGATAGAAAGAACAAATATATATAGTAAGAATTAAACAGTACACAACAAGGCTGTGAACGCATTGAAAAAATAACACATGCAAGACACATTTATAAAGATGCTGTACACAAGTATGTGTGACCACTTAAATGCCATGTGTGACAGTTCAAGTAATGGAAAAGTCCACGAACCGTCTTACATTCAAAGGAAATGTCTGGATAAGGACGGTAACTCACATTTTAAACTCAGATTTCGAAACACAAAACTCGGATTGCCCTTCGAGTTCATGAAAACAAAACACAGGTGGTGATTTCTGTTTGGGCTTCTGTCACAAAAAGCCCACCAGGTGCTAGAAAACATGAGCTTGAGTGGTCACATGATCTACATAGGAACTGTCATGGTTAATAAGAGAGAGGATAAATAGTACCACTTGTGGTTCAATATGCAAAATCATCTCAGATCAGCAGTTCATCCATGCTGTTGTTCCTGCAGCGGAGGCAAAGCCAGGACCAAGGCGATAGCACAGGTTGTTTGGCAGGACGTCTCCTCTGCTAGTCCTCCTCTCTTCTGTCTTTCTGGGTCTTTTTATGCCTCAAACTAAAGTGCAAGGTGTGTTTTCCCATGAAGGGCCTTCTTTCCCCCTTAATTCACACCTTTCCACAGGTTTTTTGATTTTCCTCCAGATACAACGTGGATTAACAAATGAACATTCACCCACACACACACACATACGCACACACACACACACACAACACAATCTCACTGTCACACACACACACACACGCTCATGTCTGTTCTGTGCCAACAGCAGAAGCTGTCTTTTGGGGTCACGTGGCGCAGGATTGGGCCAGAAGACTCTCATCAGAGGAAGCGTCAGGCAGTGGTGTCGCCATTAAGAGAAGATGCGGCACAGGGGGTGGTGATTTGTAGCTCGGGCTAGACCAGGCCATGCTAGGCTAGGCCAGGCCAGGCCAGGCCAGGGCGGTCTAAAGGGGGACTAAGAGAGCGGAGGGCCTGGCTCGTCTTTGGTCCCATAAAGCACTTGATTTATGTGTGAACGCCTGTACTCCACCGGACGGGGAAACGATGCACATGGAGGATGGGGGGGTCGGGTCACAGAGTGGAACTATCAGAAGCACCGGTTGCTAAGCTACGACTACAGAGATGTGCAGCACAGGCAGTTTGTTTCTTATCTTTAAGCCATGCAGTTTAGAGATCGTCCATAGCAACCGGCGGCGAAGCATCTCGGGAGAGTTTCAAACGGGAGTCGGGAGTGATGGAAGACGAGACGTCACACACAAGCACACACACACACGGAACACAGGAGAGCTCTTAGGAGGAGGGGGAGGAAGAATCTGCTGTTGGCTCAGGGCTGCTTCGTGGACAGTAAAGGTGACAGACATTGCTGCATGCTCTCCAGAAGCACCGCAAACTGCTGAAGACTGCTGAGACAGTCAGCTGGGCGGGAGGAAGGAAAGATGGCGGGAAAGAGACAAAAAGCATGCAGGCATGTAGACGTTAAGGAGCCAACGCAGATCCTGTTAAATATAAACCCCCCCCCCTCGTCTCCTCAAGCTGGAGAGACCGAGTCAGCCTTAAGGCAACGCATAGCCCTTGGAAACATTGGCACATGCATGGAGAGTGCAGACATGTCTGCATACGTGTTAGACTTCATGTGGATGCGAACATACATGTGTTGGAGTTTTACAGAAGATGCAGAGAAATGAGCGACTTGATGACACTTCCAACTTTAACTGTCCTGTTCATGTGGTGCAGCCGGCTTCCAGCTAAACTTCCTGGGGAAACTCTGATTAATCACCAGTTTTGGCAGGAATGTGTTCAGAGATTCACCCCCACCCCACCCCTACTTCCATCTACTTTCTATTCACATCTAGACATGCAGGCCTTCAGAACCCCCAACGAAACCGGTCAGATTTAGGTACTAAGGTAAAGAAAGTGAAGCAAAGCATGAAAAGACAGAACGGGGGAACAAAGGGCAAGCGACAGAAACAAAAGACACAGTGAGCTCCCGCTTTGGCTGAGAGATGAGCAGCGGGCGCGCCTCCAGCGGCGCCTCCAGCGGCGCCTCCAGCGGCGCCTCCGTGGTCTGAGGGCGGCCTCAGATGTTGGTGAGCGTGGTGGAGGTGATGAGGCGCACAGTGAGCGTGCCCGGGAGGTCGTTGTCCTGGCGACTGCCCTTGTCACGGAGGTGAAGCGTGTGCTGCTCCTGCCGCTCGTTGGGGTCGCTGAACAAGGTCACCTGACCCAGGAAGGTGTCCACAATCATGTTCTTGTTGTAAATCTGCACGCCGCTCAGCGGAGGACGGCGAAGACCCGATGGACACGCAGACAGCAGGAAGAGAGCAGAGAAAAGACAAAAAGCAGGAAGGATGAGAGGGAAACCAGAGGAGGGAAGTTAGAGTCTGATACACACACACACACACACACACACACACACACACACAGGTTTCTGAGGCAAGCGGGACACATTAGGAAAGAGTTTATTCTGGGGACGAAGCTGCAAGAGCAAATGAACGAGAATTTAGGCAGAAAAAGTCATTTTCTAATAAAACTGAGGTAAGCAGGGAAATGTGAAGCGTAATTACACAACTGAAGCTGTGATCTGCAGCAACACATCCAGGTGTTCGGATCTTTTTAGTAGGGATGGGCTTATCGATACGCTGTCGTCAATATCTGTATGGAATCAGATTTGTTTCAGAATCTCCATGCAAAACTTTTAAAACTAAAGCAAAAAACAATTAAAACCAAAACTTTCTAAAACTTAAATAAAATAAATTATCTCAAAAGTTATCAGACATCATGAAAACTATTAGGCTTTTATTTAGTTAAATTGTGTAGTTTTGTTTGTAGTTTCCTCTTCCTCCTTCTCTCCTCTCTCTATTTGGTTGTGCTTCACAGTCTTTGGTTTTGATTCTCAATTGTTTGGTTTCATTTCTGACGCTGACTCTACAGCTGTGTCACTCCAAAACTCACCAGCCAATCGGAATACGCCCTGAAAGAGCCCATGGAATGTTTGTGTCAGAAATGAATCCAAACAATCGAGAATCAAAACCAAAGACTGTGAAGCGCAACCAAAATGGTGAGAAGAGAGAAACAGGAAGAGGAAACTACAAACAAAACTACTCAATTTAACCAAATAAAAGCCTAATAGTTTTCATGATGATTGATAATTTTTTAATTTTGAGATAATTTATTTTACTTAAGTTTAAGAAAGTTTTGGTTTTAATTGTTGTTTTTTGCTTGAGTTTTAAAAAGTTTTGCTTGGAGATTCTGAAACATCTGATTCCATATATCTGCTAGATAAAGTGTGGGATTCAATACTTTTTTTAGCATGAACATACCACTCTGCTCATATGAAACATTTTGCTTTTACTTCTGAGTTTTAGGCAATAAAACTCACAAAGCATATTGCATCTGTGTCACGTGATCGAGGCAGCCAATCAGATGTCACGATGTCAGTACAACGCTGTGATACTCAACTGGTTTACTGCAGAATATTGCACATCATGTTTTATCGTATGTATGATTTTACTGTTATTATATTTTCTTCCTTTTAATAAAGATGAAAAATCTTTTATTAATCTGCAGTTTAATTAATTTATCATTTTAAAAAGATTTATTTGATCTTTTTTGGTTTTAAAATTGTTTCTTTCAAGAATTAAAGTTCTACAGTTTTATTTTTATTCCATGTTGCCCTGGCAACAAAGATGGTCATGCACACTGTACAGTTGTGTTTTTCCTTTAAGGGGCACAAAGTATCAGTATTGATACCGGTATTAAAACTGATAATGATACTGAAACTGATATCAATATGGAAAAAGTGTTATAAAATAATGGGAATTTTTGGCATCGCCATCCTTTTGAGGCGCATCAATACAAAACGTATATTTTTCCTTTTTATACAATATGCTTTATGGGGCAAATTATACAAGGTTTAATCTTCTATCTGTGCCAATTCATGTATAACAATGTAAAGTTAAACTGAACATGAAATAAAATGAATAAATAAACAAATAAATACAATATTAAATAAATCTCCTCTTTGCTTTTATCGACTCACATCTTACTAAAACATCTGTTTTAGTTTAAAGAGAAAATAGTAATTTCATTTAATAGAAAAAAGTGAAGTAAGTGAAGTTTACATTTTTTTTAATCACAGAGGCTGTTTACATTAATCGTGTTGGTTAGTATTTATAAATAATCACGTTACTGTGGATGATTTCTGGAGCGTTTGTGGAAAAGAAGTTTCAGTTCTGCTTCGTGGAGCAAAATTGGGAATCCTGAGTCATTCTTCGTGTTTATCAGAAGGACTCGTTTGCTGCATCATTAATTATCCTGTAAGTTTAATCAACCCTGAGGAATACTGAATATTTTCCTTTATGCCTGAAAATATAAATTATTATAATAAAAACAACAAGCAACATTTTTCTATTTGACAAAATGATAAAAAGAAAAAAAAAAGATTATAAACAGGAATGTAACAAATGTCCATCCCATGAACGTCTGATAGTTCTGTCCGAGACAGAGCATGAAGGAAAGTGTGAAGCTTGGAGGCAAACGGCCGGCGTTTACAGAGCTGAAAAGGTTTTAAGGCAAACAGTTGATCATCTATCATTCACATAGCCGGTCCCGCTCTTCCTCGACCAACACCGTCTACTGACTCACAACACACAGTAGCCTCACTTTCCTCCAAAACCTGATTAATAATGTTGTTTGGTTGACCTGGGGACCAAAAATGCTCCACAGCTGCTGTAAAACGGCGGCAGATCAACGGCTCACCTCGATATGGATGCCTTCTTTGGGCTTTTTGCGGTAAAACAGGCCTTTGATGTCGAAGTTTGGGCACCGTGTGTCCTTTTGAACTGGTGAACGAACCCTCTCGCCTTCACAGGCGATTATCATGTAGGGATCGACAGCTGCGGAGGAAAACAGTGTTTAACATGCTCCATCTACAAGCCAGTTGGTTAATAAGTTCATTCATCATTTACCTACAAAACATAAAAATAAACATTGATAGGAATATTAGACTCAGATAATTGTGTATTATACACTATTCAATTTTCAATGAGTTATTTTAAGAAAAAAAAAAAAAAAGATGCAGGGCTACAGGGACCCCCAATCGTCCTGGAGGGCCGTAGTCCTGCAGGTTTTAGATGTTTCCTGCTTCAACACAAATCAATGCTTCATTAACAGGCTGGTGCAGAAGCTGAATCTATATTTGGTGTGTTTCAGCAGGGTAAGGGACACCAGTCCTTCAGGACCAGGACTGAAGATCCTGCTTCTGTTATGAGTAATGTTCTCTTTAATAAATACACAATGTTTTATTTTATGCATTTAAAAAAAAAAAACTAAAAAGAAAAAAAGTCAGACTTTGCTGCCATCTTGTGGTCACTACGAGAAACAACACTTCAATCTGATGAGAATAAAAAATCAACACTGAACAGCAGAATTCACAAAAGTTATCCTTTGTATAATTTATAATGTCGCATTCAGAAATGTTCAACTATCTCACCTCAAAACATTTTATATTCATAAAGACAAAAGATAATGAGAATAAACGACCCACATCTATAAACCGAAACTATATATTGACTCATCTTTGAGTTATTTTTAAAAAGTTATTTTAATAAGTGTTTAAATTAAAATAGCTTTTTTTTTCTTTTTTTTTTTTTTTTTTTACAACTGTGTAATATTATTCAACCTCCATCATCAACACTTTGTAGATGAGTTTTTTTTAGGTTTTATAACTTCCAAAAGGTCCAGTACTGAAGTGCGGAAAAGCTTTTTAACCTCAAACTCATCCTTCCAATGCAGAAATCTCCAGTTCAGTCGTGTTTGATGGGTGTCTGTGCTGCAACTTCCTTCTTTTAATTTAACCAAAGATTTCTTTGATCAAATTAAATCCTTAAAACTTCAGGCTATTGTCTCATAGACGTGATGTTTCCATGAAGCCATGACGTTTCCATGCAGATGTGATGTTTCCATGCTGACGTGACGTTTTCATGCAGACGTGACGTTTTCATGCAGACATGATATTTCCATGCAGATGTGACGTTTTCATGCAGACGTGACGTTTCCATGCAGACATGATGTTTCCATGCAGACGTGATGTTTCCATGCAGACGTGACGTTTTCATGCAGACGTGATGTTTCCATGCAGACGTGATATTTCCATGCAGACGTGATGTTTCCATGCAGACGTGACGTTTTCATGCAGACGTGATGTTTCCATGCAGACGTGACGTTTTCATGCAGACGTGATGTTTCCATGCAGACGTGACGTTTTCATGCAGACGTGACGTTTCCATGCAGACGTGATGTTTCCATGCAGACAGGATGTTTCCATGCAGACGTGACGTTTTCATGCAGACGTGACGTTTTCATGCAGACGTGACGTTTCCATGCAGACGTGACGTTTCCATGCAGACGTGATGTTTCCATGCAGACGTGACGTTTCCATGCAGACGTGATGTTTCCATGCAGACGTGACGTTTCCATGCAGACGTGATGTTTCCATGCAGACGTGATGTTTCCATGCAGACGTGACGTTTCCATGCAGACGTGACGTTTTCATGCAGACGTGACGTTTCCATGCAGACGTGACGTTTCCTTGCAGACGTGACGTTTCCATGCAGACGTGACGTTTCCATGCAGACGTAATGTTTCCATGCAGACGTGATGTTTCCATGCAGCCATGACGTTTCCATGCAGATGTGATGTTTCCATGCAGCCATGACGTTTCCATGCAGATGTGATGTTTTCATGCAGACGTGATGTTTCCATGCAGACGTGATGTGTCCATGCAGACGTGATGTGTCCATGCAGACGTGATATTTCCATGCAGACGTGATGTTTCCATGCAGACGTGATGTTTTCATGCAGACGTGATGTGTCCATGCAGACGTGATGTGTCCATGCAGACGTGATGTGTCCATGCAGACGTGATATTTCCATGCAGACATGATGTTTTCAGCCTCAGCTGTCAGATTATGAGGCTAAAATGATGTAAAATGAATGTATCAAAGATACAGCAGCACAAAGAGCAACCAGTAGAAGAAAATAAGATTTATTACTAACAGAAATACTAACAGAAATAACACACAGATCAACAATGACCAAGACTTTTTTCATCTTCACATCTTTCTGTCAAGTTTTGGCTTTCAGGAGAAAAAAGGTTGGCATAGAAAAAAACATATAGCCAAAAATATTGACATATCTAGACTTCACCTCCACGTTGGACCGTTGGTTACTGTGGTCCATATGTCCACACA
This sequence comes from Telmatherina bonti, assembly GCF_933228915.1. Classification (NCBI taxonomy): domain Eukaryota; kingdom Metazoa; phylum Chordata; class Actinopteri; order Atheriniformes; family Telmatherinidae; genus Telmatherina; species Telmatherina bonti. The sequence goes on along the minus strand of NC_136628.1, from coordinate 9,271,896 downwards.
GTTCAGTTTACTAGAACTCGCCCTAAACTCTGCAGCTGGACACAAACTCCTCCTGGTTTCTTCTGGTCCACTTCTTTGTGTTCCCTGTCACTAAGTGGAGAGTGAAGACCTTGTTTATGTTCTCCAGTGATGACTTCTCCCAGCTGTTATCAGGTCGTCCTGCAGGCGTCCTACAGTCAGACAGAGGCTTTTCTAAGCTGGACTTCCGGTTTAAACTTCCTCACAAGGTCAGAATTTCTTTGGAAATCTTCTTATACCAACATCTTTCAGGTGAGATGAAATGATCTTCTCTCAGAGATGTTGAAGCTCCTTTGACTGAAACTCTGCATCCCAGCCAAAGCAACGAACAACTCATCTCACAAAGCAAAAAACTTTGGTTGATCAATCCTTAAATCTTTGGAGGGGTTGAAAACTTCTGATTGCAACTCTTCTGTCATTATTTTCACCAGAGGCCATGATGTTTGTCTGGTTCGTTTGCTTTTTGCAGCTAGAGCTCACACAGAAAGGCAGAAGTTTGGAAAACATCTGAAACACTGCTGGGAGGCTGAGATCAGCTCCACTTACACGTTTCTTTATAAATACATCTGCAAAAGGAGACGCAAACCTGCAAAGTTCAGACAGTAAAGGAGAGACTACGGGAAGCTGTAGGCTATGTGTGACTAAACATTTCCACGTCAGATACCTCGTGCTTTTCCCAGGAGTCCCGTCTTTTGGGGATTGAGATGATGCAGCTCTGTCAATTCAATTCAATTCAATTCAATCTATTTATTGTCCTTAATGGGAAACTTCATTTACAAACAGGTTCTTCAAAAAATCCCACAATAAATCCAGTCACTCACAACAACCATAATTCAAACAATTAAAAAACAAAAACATTTAAAAGAATTTTAAAAGTAAATAATTAAAAATTTAAATAAAAGAAATGCCTCAAGGGGATAAAAACACAATCAGAGATAGTTAAAAAAAAAATACAACACACAAAAAGAGTAAAGTTATCTGAGCCTATTTAAAAATGTTATGGCACAAGGAACAAAGGAATTGGTGAAATAGTTCATGCAGGAGTTACAGCTTAGTAATAACACAGTCACAAACATGAACAGAATAATCAGAGTACTCCTCACCGCGACAGCAGTTATCCTACCTCCGTTGGACTCTTGTCCCTGCAGACCCTCTGCGCTCATCACGTGGACCTGAGTGACCAGCTGAGGGTAGCCACACATTCCCGTCCAACATGTCTGAGGAGGCTCGTCCAGAGTCAGCTCTCTGAGAAACACAGAGGACTCCGATGAGGTTACGTCACACAGCTGAAAACTGATCACTGATCCAGAGTCTGACATGGCGGCTTTCAGAGCTGCTCTGACTGGTCACATCGTCTCATCAGATTCTGCTTCCCAGAAAAGATCCTGCTGGATTCTGCTGTGATTCCAGATTAACTGGAGAGAAACTAACCGGGTGAAGATCACCGTGGGGAGACAGGTGGGACATTTCTGGACCATCACCGAGCTGGATTAGAACATCCATGTAGGATACAGCTGAACTGGATTTATTTCTGTTGTCATTGTGTTCCAGTCTTTTGTTGTTCTGCCTGGTTTCCTGTTTTATTTTGAAGTTTTGTTTTGTTTTCTGCTTCCTGTTCTTTAGCACACCTGCTTTGAGTTGCTTCACCTGCTCCCTGTTATCTCACCTGTGTGTTTTTACCCCTTGGTTTTATTCCAGGTTAATGCCATGTCATGTTGTCCAAAGTCTGTCCTACAGGTTTTAATGTGTCCCTGCTCCAACACACCTGGCTTCCATTAAATGGATCCAACAGCCGGTGAAGTTCTGCACAATGACTGATTCTTTTGAGTCAGGTGTGTTGGAGCAGGAATACATGGAAAAACTGCAGGATTGTGGCCCTTGAGGGCCAGAGCTGGACACGCCTGTGTTAACACATTGTTCCATGTGTCTGCTGATCCAGCTGTGTTGGTTTGATTAAAAACTTATTCCCTCCTGCCTTATCAGCCTGCATTTGGCTCCACAACCTCCATGAACCAACATAAATAACATTCATCTCCTGCTCCTGCACTTTTATAAATATGTTGTTTTTTTTTTTTAATTTCAATGTTGGTTGGAGGTGAATGAGTGAACTAAATCAAGGTGTTTGGTTTACTTTAGGCCTTGTTCACAAGTAGCAGGGCATCTCACAAAACGGAGATATGTTTCTACAATATTTTTCTGCCTGTCATCCACATGAAAGCAAAGATTCAGCATTTATAACAATTCTTTTTAAAAACCTGAGACCAAAGTAAAGAATTACCAATACGTTGTGCGTCTGCATGTCGACATACATGATCAGGGTTTTAGGTTTCCAGACGTCACTGCCGGTGACAAACTGCTCAACGTCGCATGTGCGACCAGGGTTTGCACTCAGAAACAGTAGAAATGCCCTCTGAACGCTCTAAACAATGTGCTTCTGCAGTTAGTTTGGACAGATTGGTTTTTAAAGACGAAGTGGTGTGGACTCTTTTTTGCAGGGGGATATTTTTTTTAAAAAAACAAAAAACAGCTGCCTGCGTACATGTATTTAATTTATTTGTGTCTTTTCCATCCCTCCAAAAGGACAATTAGCTTTGGTTCGAAGTATAAATAGACCCTGTTTCTGAATATAAATGATCATAAACATGGCGAGCAGCAGATTGAGCGATTTATCAATAGCTGATTACTCAATATCATGCTCCGACTGGCCTCCACACATTTGATGAAAACCTTTTGTTGTTCACATAAACATAATAAATTTATTTGTGAGACAGAGTTTAGGACACTTTCTAAAAACGGCAGATAAATGTCCAGGTCATGCGTGAAAATGATTCAAAGTGTTGATTTCTTTACAAGTCAGACTAATAAGATACACCTTAGAATCAAACATGGAAAAATTCTGCTTCTGAACAAACTAGAAGTGCAGAAAAGTTCTGTTCTACATGCTTTTATTTCGATGGGGGCACCACACTCTAAGCTTTAGGGCAGGGGTGTCAAACTCCAGTCCTCAAGGGCCAGTATCCGGCAGGTTTTTGTTGTTTCCATGCTCAAACACACCTGATTCAAATCTAATGGATCTTTAAGCTTCTTGTCAACCTGTTCAGCTGTTTTGGAGCAGGGAGGTGACAAAAACCTGCAGGATACCGGCCCTCTAGGACTGAAGTTTGACACCTGTGTTTTGGAGTGTTGTTTATTTACTTGCAGTCTGAAGGCACATCAGTGAAGACGCGGAGCAGAAAGTCGCCCTGCTGTCCGGGGTCAAAGGTTGTGGGGATGATGACGTAACGACCTTCTTTCAGCTCCTTCCTGAGGAAGACGCAGCGCGAGTTGATGTAGATGGAGCCTGCTACTTTCTGCTGGGCTGTGTGCATCCGGTACTTCCGATTCAGCTCCACCTGCAGGGTTACAGGGTGCAGCTGCAGCCATGTGGCAGGAATCTGCGGCTCAGTTTGCAGTTTGTGCGGGCGTGTTCCTACCCGGTGAATGTCGAAGCCGATGGCCAGGTTTTCCCCTTTGCCTTCCTTGGGTGTGGCTCTCTTTTCCTTCTGCTGTAAGCAGATCAGCACCTCGTCTTCCACCTTCTTCACATCAAACACATACTGCAAAAAAAGAAGCAAAAGAAGAAGAGAAGAGCATTTGGCACCTGAGCACTGGTGACGCTCTTCTCAACAGCAAGAGGAGCTGGTGTACCAACCTGAGGGTTCTGCAGAAAGGTGGCCTTGTGATTGATGCAGCCTCCAGATCGGTTGCGAAGGGGATCCTGGCGGTGGATCCAGGTGCCCCTCATCACCTCCTCCTCCCAGGTTTTGTGGATGCTCAGGTAGGAGGTGTTGATGAGTCGGCAAAGGATCAGATCAGTGAAGTACTGGCAGAAATCGTCAAAATTCATCCTGCAGAAGAACGAGTAGAAGAAAGACGAGAGGAAGTGAAGACTGAGGTGACGAGCCAGCTCACTGTTCAGAGTAGAAACACCGGCGCAGGTGATTCTGGTTTTACTACAACAGGAAAATTATTGGAAGATTGATGAAAACTATCATGAAAGCTCTTGCAGCAGAACAGATGTCATAACGGGTCATCCTGCTATAAATGTCCACAAAAACCCCACAAACTGTTGGTTTTAGATGTTCACTCAACTCAACTTTACTTATAAAGCTCTATAAAACAACCAGAGTTGGAACAAAGTGCTGTACACCAGGGGTCCCCAATCCTGGTCCTTGTGGACTGGTGTCCTGCAGGTTTTCCAAGTGTTCCTGCTGCAACACACCTGATTCAAATCAATGTGTATTTAGCAGACATGCAGAGCTGGTCTGAGTCTGAGTCTAGTGTGTTCCAGCACAAGGACCAGGACTGGGGATCACTGGTTAAACAATCAGCCAAAACAACAAAAGAATAAAACTGTTAAAAGGGAGATAAAAAAAAAAAAAAACACAATAAAACATTTGATCATACCAGGAAGAAGGAATTAAAACAATAAAACAAAATGAATAAATAATAAATTAAACCAAACTATAGAACAATAACTAGAAGCAGACTCACACTGGGCTAAAAGCAAAGGAATAAAAATGGGCTTTAATATAAGTTTTAACAATGGACAGTGAGGAAGCTTGTCTTATGTTGAGGAAAAGTTCATTTCACACTTTAGGAGCGTCAACAGAAAAGGCTCCGTCCCCTCTAAGCCTCTGTTTGAACCTCGGTACGTCCAGAAGCAGCAGGTCAGCTGACCTGAGGCCCCGCGCAGGACTGTGGGGTTAGGCTCAGGGAGGTGAGGAGGGGACAGACCGTTTAAAGATTTAAAAACAAATAACAGAATCTTAAAATGAATCCTGTAGGTCACTGGCAGCCAGTGGAGGGAGGCCAGAAAAGGTGTTATGTGCCTCTTCTTACGTACTCCAGGTAGGAGGTGTGCAGCCGCGTTTTGCACCAACTGGAGACATGCGAGGGAGGACTGCCTCACACCAAAATAAAGAGCATTACAGTAATCCAGATGTAACGAAGGCAGGATTACTGTTTCAGAGTGCCGTTGTGTGAGAAAAGGTTTGACTTCAGCCAGATGTCTGATGTGGAATAATCTGGACTTCACTCCAGAGCTGGTTTGCCGATCCAGTTTAAAATCACTGTCCATCTTAAAACCCAAGTTTGGAACTGTTGGCTTTAAAAAGCCGGACAAAAGACCCAAACCAACAGGCTGGCCACTGGGACCAAACACTTCAGTTTTTCCCTTGTTCAAGTTTAGCACCAATATGCCAGAAGAGGTGCATGGAGAAGACATTTTCTTAATTCAATTCAATTTTATTTATATAGCACAATTAAAACAGCCCTGCTGACCAAAGTGCTTCGCAGTACAGAAAATACAGATCAAATTATTTAAAGTACTATAAACATAGAAACATATAACTTAGAATGATTAAACTATGAAATCTCCTAATAAGATAGCAAAAATACAAAAATATAGTACAATACAGTATAAAAAGCCAAGGTTTACACCAAATAGGTAGTTTAAATGATGAAAGGCCAAAGAAAAAAAGATGAGTTTTTGGTCTGGACTTGGACTGGACTGGACTTTAGTCTTGGCCTACAGACTGAGCGGACCGGACAGAAAGAGGAAGACTGTTCCAAAGTCTGGGTCCAGCAACAGCGAAGCCTCACCCCCCCCCCCGTTAAGTAAGATAGGGTGGTTCCATGGAGTTTAAACACTTAAAAGCAATCAATAAAACTTAAGTGGCATATTCACATGTGAGAGAAGACACCGACTGGACAGTATCTGTGTTGTGTGAACCAGCAACCTGCTGCATGCAGCTCAGACATGACGCTAGTATTGATTCATCCATTTAATTTGAGGCAGAGAAAGGAAGAAGCTGATTGACTACTTGTATATATGTGTTACGTAACGATGACATGGCAACACAGCCTGAATCCTGACTCCTGAGCTGTATTTAGGGCCCCTCAACACCTTACAACTGTCTCCAAATGTCACAAACATCTTGGAAGGAAAAATGTCATGGAAATCACATCTGAACAAAGCGTGCTGTTTGTTTCTCCAGCTCCTAAATTCTGTGTTAAACCAGGTCAACAGGAAGTAAAGAGGAAGTCGATCCAGCAGCATCTTACAGCACAGGTGAAAAAAAAACCTTACAAAATAAAAAACAGGTTTCAAATTGACTTAAATTTGTTTACTAACACAAAGTTATGCGTCATTCCAAAACCATGACAATCAGGCTAACAGAGGATTAACGCATTGATTTCCTGACTTCTCACCAGAACTCGCCGTCGTCCTGCACGGTGACGCCCAGCTTCTCTCGCTCACTCTTGCTCACCTTGTTCCACTCCTCCGAACTGCAACCAACAAGAACAACAAGCAAGCTTGTCACTATAAACAGATATTACACTTTCATTTAAACTTTTGTCACATTTAATGACATTTTCCTGAAAGTCTCTGTAGTAACTAACTGTCTCCATAGATATTCTGCAGTTTTATGTTTTTCTTCCCACCATTCTTTAACAGAAAAAAAACCAAAAGTTTCTGGTGTTATTAAAAAATCTAACAGAAACAATTTATCTTCCAGTTGATAGAAAACCAACAGGAAGTCCAGTAAACACTGGATCCATCCAAGATGTGCAGAATTTCATCTCTGAACACACAACACGTCCAGCCTGGAAGCAGATGGTCTCCAGCAGCAGAAGACCACAGCGGGTTCCCTCCTGTCAGTAAGAACAGGAAACTGAGGCTACAATTCACACAGACTCACCAGAACTGGACAATAGAAGATGGAGAAACTGGTCTGATGAGTCTCCAGTTCAGCTCCACATTCACATGGTAGGATCAGAATCTGCTGGAAACATCATGACAACATGGATCCATCCTGCCGTCAGGATCAAGGCTTCAGGCTGCTGCTGGTGGAATGATGGGGGGAGGTTTTCTGGTCCCACTTTGGTCCCCTTAGTACCAGTATGACATGGTTTAACCAGCACAGCCTACCTGAGTCCTGCTGCTGACCATGTCCATCCCTTTCTGAGCACAGTGTAGCATCTTCTGATGGAAACTTCCAGCACTTCTCATCTCCACCATGACGATGAGTTCACTGTCCTCCAACAGCCACCACTGTCACCAGATCTCAGTCCAGCAGAGCAGCTTTGGGACGTGGTGGAACGGGAGATTCTCATCATGATGCTTCATGTCAAAGTGGAGGAAAATCTCTGAGGAATGTTTCCAGCTTGTTCATCTATCACAGCAAGAATTAAGGCAGTTCTGGAGGAAAAGACTTCCAGCCTCCAATCTGGTACTAGAAAGTGAAGCTGAGGAAGGTGAAGATGAGTTATGACTATAACGTACAGCATTAAAGTCAGCAGGATAACTGTGTGTTTGTACTTCATAGAACCTCTGATGTCCAGGCATTTCTGTAAAAATGAATACAATGTTTGTTTCTGTAAATCAGAACTGATCATGAGGCTTCAGTCGGATCGGAGGAGCCCAGGATGTGAATTCACTCTCCGTTTCCAGTGGCTTTTATTAAGCCACGTTTTTCCATCACGGTCAAACGAATGATTGAGAGAAGACAGATGACGTCTCTTTAATGATATCCATCTCTTCCAGCCACATCAATAATTCAGACTCCATTATCAATCAGCTTTGCCACCTCTCTGTTTGTTTCTTCAGCTGTTATCGCCTCTTGTGAGAGCTTCAGCAGAAACCAACAGCAGCCTTAACGGGCTGAATTCAGCCACTCTTCCTCGCTCTGAGGCCCATTACGTTGATTGGTTTTCATTTTTCATTGTCATCATGACATTTCACATTCAGCCGTTTTCCTGACAACAGTGTGTGAATCAAACACAAGCTGGTCTTCGTCCAGTCGCCTGTGTTTACTCATCCATCACATGCTGGATGAGTATGTCAAACTTAGCAGGACAGGGGATGATGCTCACTTTGACGTTGCAGAAATGTAATTAGTAGAATTGTTCAAGCTGATGAACAACAAGGTCCCAAACTGCAGGATTAATTCAAGATCTATGTTGTCATGGTAACGTGATTTTAGATGAGGAGAGCTCAATGAGCTTCTGAGACAAGACTAAACCACTTCTGGTCTTTTCTTTTCATTTCTTTTTATTGATTTAATTTATTTATTTACTTATGTTTATGTAATCATTTTCACATTATTTTTTGTTCTTTTTTCCTAATTTTTTATGTTACTATATCATGTAATTATAAATAAATAAGGGAGAAAAGATGTGAGAGTTGCAGTAGTTCCTCCCTGCCTGCAGGTGGCAGTGTAAGTATTACCTGTCGCTCCACGGGCCGCTCCACTCCTTCTCTCCCCAGGGGTTTCTCATTCGGATCATGTGCAGCTTCTCCGACTTGAAGAAGGCCAACAGTCCGTGTCCCAGCCGCACCTTCCGGACGTCCGTCACAGCGTAAGCGTGGCCTTTGACCAAACCGCAGTCCAACCGTGCCTCCATATCTTCCACCGTGGTCGCCTGGAGTAAAGCATGGCGGTCAAAATAAAGATACTTCTCTCCACCAGTCTGCAGTCACCTGAAATCAAACCACATCTTCTGTGGTTAGACAGAAGTGCAGACCTGTTGTCATGGTTACACAGTATAAAATGCGACGAACATAAAATGTGCTACAGAAGAAGTGAGTTAAACACCTAAAAAAGAAAATATGTCTTCCATAAATTCTAAAGTTTTACTTGTCAGGAAACAATGGGAGTGTTAAAACGGAGTCCAGCTGGACGTTAAACAGGTTGGCAGCAGCCAGGTGCTGCTGATCACGTGAACTAGTTAACTGATCATCAGCAGTGTGAAAGCAGAAGTTTGATCAGTTTGCTGCCCTGCAGGGAGAGAATAGTGATCTAAGCCTACGCTCACATTGCAGGTCTTAATGATCACTTCTAATTTGTTATACATGGTTTCCACTTTATAGTTTAAATGTGACCTCCTGGATTTATGGAGGTAAATATGGATGCTAAACACATTAGCATTCTAATGTCGCAACACAATCGAGGCAGACAAAATTATTATATATTGTTTCTTCCGATATTTACATTTTGGCTATTTTCATTATGCGTCCGTGTGAAATATCATCAGTTGAGGCCGAAGAACTGATGCAATTCCATGTATGGATCCAGACTAATGCGCTCCAAATAAACAGATAAGTACGTGCTCCACCTACATCATCTAGGATGCATCAGAAGTGACCATAAACTGTCTATAAAAGATGGATGTAGCCTCCGTGATGTCACCCGTAGGTTTCTGAAGAGCTGAATTTAAGTTTGCTGGGCGGTTCTTACCATCGCCATCTTGGCAGCGTCACACATGTCGTCTCTCTGGAAAATACAAAAATTGACAAAGAGGTGGAGCTGAGAGGGGGGCTGTGAGCGTGGGGGTGGATAATTAATATCTAGCGATCTCTAACCTGCATGTAGCTAAGAGCTAACTGAGCTAACCCAGAGCTAACAGAAGCTAACAAGCTAATGGAGGTAAGCGGCTAAAGCTAAGTTGGCTAACATTCTACATATTTCTACATTCCTCCTTCATACAGCGAGTTATCTGGTGCCTGTCAATCAAAAGGACACACCCCTAAATGTGTCAAATTTTGAGATGAAATTACTTCTAAACGGGGGAATTAGAAAAAAATTCAGTCCCTTCACAGTCGACATGAAGGTAAATCTGACCTATTAAACCGAAAATGGATTTTTTTTTTTACCAGGCTGTAAACATGTTTATTTGTGCTGTGAGGTTGGTCTTTTTAACATGGAAGTCTATGGGAATTTTTCTCTGTTGGAGCCCCTGGTGGATGAGGGGGGAACTGCAATTTCTGGCACTTCAGCATGGGCTTCACTTTTAACTACCGGAGGTTGCCACTTAGAGGTGATTCATGTGGTCTTCGGGTAGCCTACTATCCCAGAATGCAATGTGGTACAAACAGAAACATGGCAGAGGAGAAAGCTCATAACTTAACTTTTTTGGCCTATTTAATTTTCTTTTTTTACTTTTAGTGCTACTTTTTTGCGAATGTAATTCTTTGGTAAAAGCTTTGACATCATTAAGTCAAGTTCATACTAGCAAGTCTACAAAGCCAGTCTCAGTGTGCTTGGTACAGCAGAATGTCCTTAGTGTTGCTGCAAAGAGTCTGTCAGACAGAATGCAACGTGAGCTGTCAGACGGAGGTCACTTTGAAAAATGTTATAGGAGTCTGATGTAGTGCAACACATTGAATTACTTTATTTGCACACAAAACTAAATAATTAGATAAATTCTTAATAGTTCCACTGATAAGCAATGGCATGCCAAATGAGAAAATTTAGTCCAAACTGTAGTGACCCAGAATCAGACGAAGATGAAGAGTCTTAGCCTCGTGTGCATTTCACAAGAGAACAGATTATTTTATTCTGAAAAATAATTATTGGGCTGTTTAGGAATTTTTCTGTGGTTGACAAAATCTTATGAATAAAAATAAATCTTTGAAAAATACTGATTTCATAAACTCTCAAAATCTTGAGTTTCTGGAACAAAGAGGCAGAAGATGTGCTTGGCTCGGATGGAGATGCTGTTCCAACAAAGCGATTCTGAGCAGTAAAATCCTGTAGACCAGTGTTTCTCAATCCTGGTCCTCAAGAATCTCTGCCATGTATGTCTAGTCATGTTCCTACTCTAACACACCTAAATCATATTAATGAACCTCATTATCAAGTTCTTTGCAAGCCTGCTAATGAGGCATTCATTTCATTCAGGTGTGTTAAAGTATGGTTACCTTTAAAACATGCTGGGCAGTGGTACTGGAGGACCAGAGCTGGGAAATGATGCTGTGGAGAGTTATAGGGAAGATGCTCCCCCAGACCAAGTTGGAGTAGATGAGAAAAGGATTTTCATGGCTGTAATACAATGTGAGAAGACAAAAGGAGACCATGGTCCTCAGGGAATAGGGTGCATTGCCCTCTCCGAGTCGGGAGTGAGGTCCTGCCTCAAGTGGAGGAGTTTAAATATCTCTGGGTCTTGTTTACGAGTGAGGGAAGGATGGAGCAAGAGATCGACTGGTGGATCGGTGCGGTGTCTGCAGTAATGCGGACTGTATGCCGGTGTGTCGTGGTGAAGAAGGAGCTGAGTCAGAAGGCGAAGCTCTTGATTTACCAGTCAATCTATGCTCCTACCCTCAGCTATGAGGTCGTGACCGAAAGAACAAGATCTCGTATACAGGCGGCTGAAATGAGTGTCCTCTGCAGGGTGGCCGGGCTCTCCCTTAGAGATCGAGTGAGAATCTCGGTTATCCGGGAGGGGCTCAGAGTAGAGCCGCTGCTCCACCGCATCGAGAGGAACCAGTAGAGGTGGCTCGGGCATCTGGTCAGGATGCCTCCTGGACCACCCTGGTGAGGTGTTCCAGGCACGTCCCTCTAGGAGGAGACCCCGGTGAGGACCCAGGCTCCCTCTTCAAGGGATTATATTTCTCAGCTGGCCAGGGAACGCCTCGGGATCCCCCCTGCAGAGTTGGTAAATGTGGCTGGGAAAAAGGGAAGTCTGGGCTTCCCTGCTTAGGCTGCTGCCCCTGCGACCCGACCCCGGATAAGCTAAGTTAATATTTATTGTATGACATTTTCTCACTAAAAATGATAGAATCAAAATTTCTAAATATTTTGAGATAGTTTATTTAATTTGAACCATCCATCGTAGACAACTAGGTCCACGTTTGCATTCTCAGTAAATAGCAAGCGCAAACCTTTAGGCAGTTTAAAGTAAAGCATACTTTTGGGCATTTAGTTATAAAAATCGCAGTTTCCCACTCATCCACTAGGGGCTCCAAAACAGAGGAAATTCTCATAGACTTCCATGTTAAAAAGCCCAACTTCACAGCAGAAATAAACATGTTTACAGCCTGGTTCATAAAATCATTTTAGGTTTAATAGGTCAGGTTTACCTTCATGACAACTGTGATTTGAGTGAATTTAGTTTCTAACTCCTCTGTTTGTAAGTAATTTCATCTCAAAGTTTGACACATTTGGGGGCATATCCTCTTGAATGACCGCTAGCCAATATCCCACTTCAAGAAGGAGGAATGAGGAAAAACCGCGGTTTTTAGCCATTTAACAGCCCAACTTAGCTTTAGCCCGCTTACCTCCATTAGCTGGTTACCTCCTGTTAGCTCAGTTAGCTATTAGCTGCATGCAGGTCAGAGATCGCTAGGTGTCAATTATCCACCCTCATGTTCACAGCTCCCCTCTCAGCTCCACCTCTTTGCCCATTTTTATATTTTCCAGAGAAACAACACGTGTGACGCTGCCAAGATGGCGATGGTAGGAACCACCCACCAAGCTTCAATTCAGCTTTTCAGAAACCTACGGGTAACGTAACGAGACTCTGTTCGTCTTTTATAGACAGTCTGTAGTCAGTGGCAGAGATAGGGCTGTGTCATCTGCACACAGAACTGGTTTAGAACAATAAATAAGTCATTTCATTTTACATGAAAGTGATCTGGATCAGAATTGACATTTTGGACTATAATAAAAAGTTCTGTTAGAGGAACTACAAAAAACCCAAGAGATGCGTGTCAGGCTCTCCAGTCCTCAGTTAGCATGAAACAGGTGGTGCCAGTGACAGTGTAGTTAGACAAAGACTGAACCAGTATGGCTAGTTTGGAAAGGTTGAAGAGAAAAAAACAGGTTAGCTTAGCAAAGCTGCATCTGAAAAAACCACAAGACTTCTGGAACAATCTATGTCATTCATTCAGGTGAAAGCCAGTCTTTTTGTATCTTGTGTGGATGAGCCAGTGGGCCCTAAGTTGCAGGTAAATGCCCAAAAATGCCCATAAAAGGTAGAGACTTACAGGCAGTGTGCAGGCAGACGAGGAAATGAATGCAAATTAATTATAATAATATGTCTTTAGTTACCTCCCGTGGGCTCACCATCTGCGGGAGGAGCCGTAGGGGTCGGGTGCAGTGTGAGCTGGGCGGCAGCAAGGGGCGGGGACCCTGGCGGTCCGATCCCCGGCTGCAGAAGCTGGCTCTAGGGACGTGGAATGTCACCTCTCTGGTGGGGAAGGAGCCTGAGCTTGTGCGCGAGGTTGAGCGGTTCCGGCTAGATATAGTTGGACTCACCTCGACGCATGGCTTGGGCTCTGGAACCAGTACCCTCGAGAGGGGCTGGACTTTCTTCCACTCTGGAGTTGCTCATGGTGAGAGGCGCCGAGCAGGTGTGGGCATTCTCATCAGCCCCCAGCGTGGTGCCTGCACGTTGGGGTTTACCCCAGTGGATGAAAGGGTAGCTTTGATCTGCTTCCGGGTGGGGGGACGGGTCCTGACTGTTGTCTGTGCTTATGCGCCGAACAGCAGTTCAGAGTACCCACCCTTTCTGGAGTCCTTGGAGGGAGTGCTGGAGGGTGCTCCTTCTGGGGACTCCATAGGTCTGCTGGGGGACTTCAATGCTCACGTGGGCAATGACAGTGAGACCTGGAGAGGAGTGATTGGGAGGCATGCCCCCCCCCCCCCCCCCCCCCCCGTACCAAAATGGTGTTTTGTTATTGCACTTCTGTGCTCGTCATGGATTGTCCATAACAAACACCATGTTCCAACATAAGAGTGTCCATATGTACACCTGGCATCAGGATTCCCTGGGCCGCAGTTCAATGATCGATTTTGTAGTCGTGTCGTCGGACCTGCGGCCATATGCCTTGGACACTCGGGTGAAGAGAGGGGCGGAGCTACAACTGATCACCACCTGGAGGTGAGTTGGCCCAGATGGTGGGGGAGGAAGCCGGTCAGAGCTGGCAGGCCCAAACGTGTTGTGAGGGTCTGCTGGGAACGTCTGGATGAGTCCCCTGTCCCCTTCGAAGACCTCCTCAATCCTACCAACACGTCTTCCGATGAGGAAGCAGAGCTCGGGGACTCAGGGGTGGACTCTCCTATCTCTGGGGCTGAAGTCGCTGAGGTGGTCAAAAAGCTCCTTGGCGGCAAGGCCCCGGGGGTGGACGAAATCCGCCCGGAGTTCCTTAAGGCTCTGGATGCTGTGGGGCTGTCCTGGCTGACACGCCTCTGCAGCATCGCATGGACATCGGGGGCAGTGCCGCTGGATTGGCAGACTGGGGTGGTGGTCCCCATTTTTAAGAAGGGGGACTGGAGGGTGTGTTCCAATTACAGGGGAATCACACTCCTCAGCCTCCCTGGTAAGGTCTATTCAGGGGTCCTGGAGAGGAGGGTCCGCCGGATAGTCGAATCTCGGATTGAGGAGGAGCAGTGCGGTTTTTGTCCTGGTCGTGGAACAGTGGACCAGCTCTATACCCTCTCTGGGGTCCTGGAGGGGGCATGGGAGTTTGCCCAACCAGTCTACATGTGCTTTGTGGACCTGGAGAAAGCGTTCAACCGTGTCCCCCGGGGGCTCCTGTGGGGGGCGTTTCGGGAGTATGGGGTACCGGACCCCCTTGTGCGAGCTGTCCTGTCCCTGTACGACAGGTGTCAGAGCTTGGTCCGCATTGCCAGTAATAAGTCGGATTCGTTTCTGATGAGGATTGGACTCCGCCAAGGCTGCCCTTTATCACACAGAATTTCTAGGCGCAGCCGAGGTGTTGAGGGGATCCGGCTTGGTGGCCTCAGGATTGGGTCCCTGCTTTTTGCAGATGACGTTGTCCTGTTGGCTTCATCTCGTCGTGATCTCCAGCTCTCACTTGAGCGATTTGCTGCAGAGTGTGAAGCGACTGGGATGGGAATCAGCACCTTCAAATCTGAGATCATGGTCCTCAGCCGGATTAGGGTGGATTGCAGTCTCCGGGTCGGGAGTCAGGTCCTGCCTCAAGTGGAGGAGTTTAAATATCTCGGGGTCTTGTTCACGAGTGAGGGAAGGATGGAGCGCAAGATCGACAGACGGATCTGCGGTCTGCAGTAATGCGGACTCTGTGCCGGTCTGTCATGGTGAAGAAGGAGCTGAGCCAGAAGGCTAAGCTCTCGATTTACCAGTCGATCTACGTTCCTACCCTCACCTATGGTCATGAGCTGTGGGTCGTGACCGAAAGAACGAGATCTCGTATACAGGCGGCTGAAATGAGTTTCCTCTGCAGGGTGGCCGGGCTCTCCCTTAGAGATAGGGTGAGGAGCTCGGTTATCCGGGAGGGGCTCAGAGTAGAGCCGCTGCTCCTCCGCATCGAGAGGAACCAGTTGAGGTGGCTCAGGCATCTGGTCAGGATGCCTCCTGGATGCCTCCCTGGTGAGGTGTTCCAGGCACGTCCCTCTCGGAGGAGACCCCGGGGAAGACCCAGCTCACGCTGGAGGGATTATATCTCTTGGCTGTCCTGGGAACGCCTCGGGATCCCCCCCGCAGAGTTGGCAAATGTGGCTGGGGAGAGGGAAGTCTGGGCTTCCCTGCTTAAGCTGCCCCCGCGACCCGACCCCGGAGAAGCGGCACGAAGACGAGACGAGATGAGACGTCTTTAGTTAATATTTGGTCGTTAATTTCTCCTGAACTTATGCGTCAGCCTGCACTCTGGTCCATGAACACATCAGGACATTCTTGTGGTGCTGAGAAGGAAGTGGTACGCTGCAGAATAACTCTTTACATAACTGCTACAGCTTGCAAAGCAAATTTCCACTTGCAGCGTTCAAACACATCCAGCTTCCTGAAGTGATGATGAAGTGAGTGGAACTGATGGAATAAAACCTCCAGGTGGGTTTGACGGTTGATCTGCGGCGTTTTTTAACCAGAAGGTCAGGAAACCTCCAACAGCCAATAAATCTATTCATTCATTGTCATTATAACAAGTGTAGCATCGCAGCCGCTTGTCGGAGGTGGGTTTCCTCTGGAAGAGGACGAGACCACATTGAATCGGCGGATTTTGGGAGACTCAAGTGATATTTAATTATAGAGATATTTCCTGAGTTTGAAGGAACAGATCTCGTAAGATGTTTCAGTGTGCATGTGTGTGCACGTGTCTACAGCACCATGGCTGTAGGAAAACCAACAGAATTACATCCTGTAATGAATGACTGAAATGAAAGAAAAATAATTTTCCCCAGAAAGAAATTATCTGCAAGGAATATCTTGTTCTTTATTCAAATATAACAAAATCTAAAATCATCATTTTATTATAATAAACTGGACAGCAGAGGAAACACAGACACTGATTCTGCTCAAACATGCTGATGGTGAAACGTTTGTTACACTCTTATGAAAGTTGCCATGAATGCCACCATCTTCATAAAAAGTTCAGCAATCTGATTCGTCAGTCAGATGTGAGTCCTTCAGTCTGACAGAAGAACACTTGACTGAACGTGTGTCATGCGACAGACCAATGATCCCAAAGCAGCAGCAGATCTGCTGCGAAACATCTAAAAAAATGTAAAACATCCAGATGTTGACATGATCCAGTCCAGACCTCTACTGGACTGAGGAAACCAACAATGCAAACATCAATGGACTGAAGCAAAGTTGGAAAGAAGAGTGGAGCAAAGTCCCGGCACAACAAAGCTAAAGCTAAAGTTGCTTCTACAAGCTGTTGAATCAGTGTAGATTCAGTGTTTTTTTTCACTGCTTCTGCTTCAAGAAATAATTCCATGGTGTGAGATGTCGCGTTGCTGAGGAAGGAAGCCGTTCAGAGTGGAGCCATTATATTTCAGGAGAGTAAATAAATGATGTTAACAGTCCTACCTGCACAACAGTCACATTCTTCAGCTTGGGTGTAAATACATAGTAAATACAATACTCAGACATGTGGAAAATAGCTTTACCACTGCACCTGGTATCTGCACACCGATCAGGTCAGTTTGGCTGGACAGTGAATAAACCTTTAAAGAGATTTCCTCTTTGCATGCTCTAAAGACGCTGTAAGATTCAGTAAAAAAATCCACCTGGCAGAAAGTCAGTGTGAGCCCTGCAGCTCTCAGCTCACCCTGATGGAGCAGCTGATCAGGCCGTCTCTGTTGTGGACTTTCAGGACTCTTTCAAACAGCTGGTTTCGAGCCGCCTCATCAGTCGCCATCTGACCCTCCAGCAGGTCCACGGGCTCGGAAACCCCGCCGGTGAAGTCCACCAGCGCGTCAGCCGTGTTTCCTCCATCCAAAGCCTCGTAGCAGCCGTAAACCCTGCACGCAGGCGAGGACAGTCAGACTTCTGTGCTTTCTCTCATATTTTCATGTTTCTAGTCATGCAGATGCTTTCAGGAGTCTGCTGATGTGCTGCCGCTGATACTGACTTAGCGTAGGCTTTCTCCACCAGGGCGCTCCAGAACTCGTTGCTGTCATTGGAGTGGCAGTAGACAAGCTGGTTGTCCACTGTTGGTAGCCGGTCGTCAATCACCACGTCCACCCACTCACCGAAACGCCAGAAGCGGAAGTGGAAAATCCCGGCATAGGAGTCGGGCTTCTCTGTATCCCACTCCTGCTCCTTCCAGTCCGGAATGACCTGCAGGAGGAAGGTGGAGGAAGAGGAACAGAAGGGCAGGTAAACATTCAGCTGATGGTTCATGGAGCATGAATGATGTCAGGGTGGAGCGGGCAGCCGGGGCCAGACTGTGTTCCCTCATGTCTGCTGATGCATTAACGGTTAGGGAACAAATTTATAGCCTTGGCTCTCACAGTCATAAATCCAGCTGTAATAGGACGTGGCTGACATGTAATAACTGTTTGGCTGCAGTGTGTGTGGGTGTGTGTGTGTTGCATCTGCTGTAGTCCAGCAAACAAATAAAACTCAGCCTCTGTTCTGAGAGCAAACACTGAAAAACAACACAAATAACCAAACACACAGCAACAAGCTTTAAACTCGTAAAACTCATCAAGTTCAAATGTTTGGAGTTGTTTTTGACTCAAACCTGAGTTTTGAGACATAATTCATGTCAAGTCAATGCAGAGACTCTGACACTTTTCTCATCTGATCAGGACAGTCAAGACTTATTTATGTAACGCAGAAGAAGATGTCACAACCGATGCTACGTCAAAGGCATCCTGTCAGTTTTACAATTGATTTAAAAGCTCTGATATATGATTTTAACCTTTTAATGCCTTATCTATTAAAATGGGCAGAAAATTCCTTTTTTTTTATATCTTATGTTTTAGTTAAGCACTTAAACAAAATGTTAATACATACATATAACATATAAATATCAGGTCTGCATGAAAACGTCATGTCTGCATGGAAACGTCATGTCTGCATGGAAACACCATGTCTGCATAGAAACGTCATGTCTGCATAGAAACATCACGTCTGCATGGAAACATCACGTTTGCATAGAAACATCATGTCTGCATGGAAACATCACGTTTGCATAGAAACATCATGTCTGCATGGAAACATCATGTCTGCATGGAAACATCACGTTTGCATAGAAACATCATGTCTGCATGGAAACATCATGTCTGCATGGAAACACCATGTCTGCATGGAAACATCATGTCTGCATAGAAACATCATGTCTGCACGGAAATACCATGTCTGCATAGAAACATCACGTCTGCATGGAAACATCACGTCTGCATGGAAACATCACGTTTGCATAGAAACATCATGTCTGCATGGAAACATCATGTCTGCATGGAAACACCATGTCTGCATAGAAACATCATGTCTGCACGGAAATACCATGTCTGCATAGAAACATCACGTCTGCATGGAAACATCACGTCTGCATAGAAACATCATGTCTGCATGAAAACATCATGTCTGCATGAAAACGCCATGTCTGCATAGAAACATGTTTGCATAGAAACATCATGTCTGCATAGAAACATCATGTCTGCATGGAAACATCATGTCTGCATGGAAACATCACGTCTGCATGGAAACATGTCTGGATGCTGACAGGGATTAAAAACAGATTGACCAAAAAGGTAAAAAGATGGCTCAGAGTCTGAAGGGTTGTGTGTTTTATGTGAGCGGGTTGAGCTGGTAATGCTGTGTCTTCTCTGTCATTCCACTGGGATTCAGACTACCAAAGTCCAGCACAGGAAGGACTGGAACAGCACACTGGTGGACCTCCATCAGCATGAATATGGCACACAATTAAAAATGTAAAAGACGCAGCGAGTGACTCCACATGCGAACTAAATGGCACGTTTCCAGCGGGTGTCCTTGCAGATGTCAAGATGTGCTAACTGAACAGCAGTTCCTGTCAGACCTCTCAGCAGGAGATGACACGGTGCTGATGGAGAGAAACCAGCCACAGATCGCTGAGAGAGCCAGTGGAGGAGGAGGAAAACAATAAAAACAAAGCCCTGCACCAGAAATCTCCGAGTCATTTGTGAGGCAGTCTGTCACTATGCTGCTGGTTACTCTGTCTGTGTGCTGATAGCAGCTCCATCTATCTCAGCTTTCATCTGGACCAAGCGGCGCTACGCAGCAGCTGAACTCGCCTGATGACTGACCAGAAACTTCCTCTGCTGTCTGAAAAACTGCTCCCTGAAGGGCAGAAGGGAACGTTTCCCCGTTCTCTTCCTCATCCTGACACTGCCTCATCACCAAACCTGCAGATCTCCGTGATCCTGGTGGAACTTCAAGCACCAGACATGTTACAGTCCGGGATCCGTAACCAAGCGAAGTCCAAAACAAACAGTCCTGAACACAGCTCCCTGTGGACAAAGCCTTGTTTTCTCCCGGCTCCTGGTGTAAGATCCACCCTCTGCTACCGAGGCGCACACACAAACAATCTGAGCAGGTCTGCAGGAAGAGACAGATTCTGAGTTTCTGAACTACGCCAAGGTGAAGACGCATGGATCGGATCAAATCCAGCCCTGAAGTGGACACTGCGAGCATGTCTACAGAGATGGAGCTTCCCTTCCGGCTGGACACGCAGCTGACGGAGATGATGCGCCTGCGGGTTCAGTCTCTGCAGCAGCGCAGCCAGAAGAGGCAGGAGGGCGAGCGTCTGCTGCAGCCCAACGAGGCCGTGTACCGGCTGGACTTCTCCAAACAGTCCCTCAGATTTGCCCGCTGGACGGTGCGGCTGGAGCAGCCTGGGCGCCTCACCATCACGGCCACCTCGCAGCTCTGGACGCCGGACCTCACCAACCTCATGACGCGCCAGCTGCTGGAGCCCACCGGGCTTTTCTGGAGGGCCGCAGGCGATGCTTCCGCCGCCCATGTGCAGTGTTACGAGGCTGATGCAGCTGAGTTTGGAGAGAGGATTGCTGAGCTGGCCAAGGTGAGGAAGGTGATGTACTTCCTGTTTGCATTTGCTGAAGGCTGCAGTCCAGAGAGCGTTGACTGCTCCATCAACTTCGTACCTGACTCTTAGCAGCTCAAAAAGCAGCTTCTTCTGTGTTTGCATGCTTTAAAATGTTTTTAAGATCCTTCTACGTTTTTGTTTTTATTCTTTTAACCACAACAAATGATCCTTTATGTGTTTGCATCCTGTGTCGGGAAAAACTCAGAAACATCTTAATAAACTCAATAAATTTGCATTTTCTTCATTAACAACATGAGTGTGATTGTTTTTGGGCTTCTAGCCTTCCTCCCTCACCTCCTGCTTGACAAACAGACATCCCTCAAGGCTTCGCAGGAGTCGAGTCCCACATGGATGATGCAGGGAGACAGTGTGTGTGTGTGTGTGAGTATTCCCCAGCAGATGAGCCAACAGGTTCCTGCTGCCTCGTCTCTCTCCATCTTGTATGGTGAAACCAGGGAAAGAGGACGTGTGGAGACTCTTCCTCCCGCAGGCTCGCCCTCATTCCGATGCGCCTCCGCGGGGACGAGATGGTCAACGTGAACGTGTTAGGGACAATGAGGAGACAAATCGATTCCTTTCCGTCTGCACAACTCGTCGCCTGAACTGTCAAACCTGTTTTCCCTGAAAAAAAGCCAACCTGTTCTCCAGAGTCTCAATTAAACCCGCCTTGCCTGCAGTGTTTGAATGCATGAATACAGATTTTCATCAACTGTCCTCATTGGTATGCAGCCTCTTTGCTCACTTTTGCATGTCACCCTGTTATGAAAGTTAAACAAATGGACAAAATTTGGCCTGTTTGCCAGGATTTAAATCAGGGAAATTATACAAAACCTGCAGAATCCAAACTTCTTGCATTTCTAGAATCAGTTGTGAAAGCACTTTAAAGTCAGTTATCTAGATAATTACATTAAAGACTAAAGACAAAATGTTTTGCTGCAGCAGCAGTTTTTCACTGGGGAAAAGCATCTCCTGTGAGACATGGTCCAATGTTTGTTTTGTACTTATAACATGTAAAATTAGAGATGGAGCAGACGATTTAATGAGCAGACCTCCACCACACCAGACTTAAAGACAGAACAAAGTTTCTGCATGAACCTCAGGAGGTTTTCAGCTACATGAACAAGTAGATAAATAGGTTGTTAAGCCTCAGTTTCAACCATTTGGAGCACAAGCGTCAAACTCCAGTCCTTTAGGACCGCTGTCCTGCAGGTTTTTGTTGTTTCTGTGCCCCAACATGCCTGATGGGAAGTTGACAAGCTGTTGGAGTCATTGGATTTCAATCAGGCTTGTTGGAGCATCAAAACAACAAAAACCTGCAGCATAGCGGCCCTGAAGGGCCGGAGCTTAGAGGACAGAAAGAAAAAAAATCAAACATCAGACATGCAA
Organism: Telmatherina bonti; assembly: GCF_933228915.1. Lineage (NCBI taxonomy): Eukaryota > Metazoa > Chordata > Actinopteri > Atheriniformes > Telmatherinidae > Telmatherina > Telmatherina bonti. Next base: position 9,250,370 of record NC_136628.1, on the reverse strand, counting down.
GAAAAATTGGATATGTGGAATTTTAGGGATCAAATCCGCTCCATTCATCATCCACTATCAGGTCCACCTTCTAGTACCAGGCTGGACCCCCTTTTTCCTCCAGAACTGCCTTAATCCTTGCTGTGACAGACTGAACATGATGGAAACATTCCTCAGAGCTTTTCCTCCATGTTGACATGAAGCATCACACAGTTGCTGCACATCATGAGGAGAATCTCCCGTTCCACCACATCCCAAAGCTGCTCTGCTGGACTGAGATCTGGTGACTGTGGAGGCCGTTGGAGGACGGTGAACTCATCGTCATGGTGGAGATGATGTGAGCTTTGTGACATGGTGCATCATCCTGCTGGAAGTTTCCATCAGAAGATGCTACACTGTGCTCAGAAAGGGATGGACATGGTCAGCAGCAGGACTCAGGTAGGCTGTGCTGGTTAAACCATGTCATACTGGTACTAAGGGGACCAAAGTGGGACCAGAAAACCTCCCCCCACCATTCCAGCAGCAGCAGCCTGAAGCCTTGATCCTGACAGCAGGATGGATCCATGTTGTCATGATGTTTCCAGCAGATTCTGATCCTACCATGTGAATGTGGAGCTGAACTGGAGACTCATCAGACCAGCAACGTTTCTCCAATCTTACTTAATTCCTCTTTCTTCCTCATTCTGATGCTCAATTTGAACTTCATTCAGTCATCTCCACCACGCTTACAGGAGTAAATGAGTTGAGTTGCTGCCGTGTGATTGGCTGATCAGACCGAGCTGTCCAACATGCAGACCTGACAGGTGGCTGGTGAGTATGGGTTGATTTATAAGTTGCTATTCTTAAGAAGAGGACAAAATGGGCGCCCAAACAAAGTCTAGACTTCAAAATGGAGAGGATATAAACTGTAGTCATGACATCAGTGAGTCTGGGAGGGAAAAAGCAGAGAAAATGACATTTCTGTGGCGCATGAAGAACCTCGCTGCTTTCGTCTGCAGGAATCTGAAACAACAAAAGCAAAAGCTTTTGTAGGTGTAAGACTGCGAACACCAGCGAAAAGGTACACGGTAATATTCCTGTCAAATTTATGTTTGTGTAGTTAAAGAAAACCTGAAAACAAATTAAAAAACGTACATGGCATGAAGAGCTGCGAACAGTTTCTGGATCTGACTTCTTCTGGTTCATCGACAGTAGCCTGGTTTGGCATTTAACTATACGTTGAACTGACCAATGACCAATGATGGCGTCCTCCACTGAGATTTTCTGTGAATTTATACGTATGAGGAATCGGATTTTGAGCTTTGGTTGTGCATCTGTTCAGAGCAACAACCTCAGTCGTGTCAGATTTCTCCACTCCCACAAACACAAATGCAAATGAGCAGGCTTGAAGCTCACACAGTTCCCACACGTCCTTTACATCATCACCGTCATGTCAGTTAATACTTACAGGGAGGTTTTTACACCAGAAATATGACAGTCTGTCAGTTTTGCTGCTTAGATTTTGGTTTCATCTCCTTGCTTTGGCAGCTTCCCGCAGGACTTTTGGTCGTGCGTGTTTCAGATGTCTCCACTGTTTTGGGCTCTTACAAAATAAAGATTTGATCAACACCTGCCTGAAAATCTGCATGTGGTCTTCTTCATCTCCCACCATGACTAAAACCAGGCCTGCAGTCTTTCCTCTCAACCTGAGGTATGCAAACTCTTAGAAATTCTTCAATAATCCACCAGCATCTTTTTTCTCAATGCAAACTAATTTCTTTCAACAACTACAGAGCAGGATATGTTGAAAAAGTTCAGAGTTTTGGGGAATGTTGGTGTGAAAACCACCGTGGCCTTCAGGCGACACTGTCTGAGAAACAACCACATCACCACGGGAGTATGGTGCAGCTGAATCCTGAAATGTAACCCTGCAAAGAGGAGGCCACACACCAGCTCCTTCTCAGCCCTCTCCAGTTCCTCCTGGGGGGTCCCATGATGTTCCCAGACCAGAATGGACATATATAATCCCACCAGTAGGCCCTGAGTCTGCCCTGGGGTCTCCTCCCAATAGGACTGTCCAGAAAAGACGCCCAGAAGAGCTGCACCTCAGTGTCGAGCTTAGTGTGAGCGCCTCGCCAGGCCTCGTGTTGGTTGCCTCCATTCGAGGACATTCAGAGGTACTGATGATGTATGTAGATACTTAGATGCTTGATTGTGTTTCACCAGATAACATCAGATAACTCCTGTGTCTACCTGCAGCGAGTTGAGTTAACAAGTAAACACAAAGATGATGTGTGACGTGTCTTTAATCCTGGTTACATATTCAGAACACTTTGAAACAGCTTTATTTAATAAGCACGCTGATTAGCCACAGGAATCGGTGCAGTCTCACTTAGCATGGTGCCTTTCAGCGGCAACATGGTTAGTTGGCTTCCAACTGGAAAGTTGGGAGATCAATTCCAGACATTTCTATGCAGATGTGATGTTTCCATGCAGACGTGATGTTTCCATGCAGACGTGATGTTTCTATGCAGACATGATGTTTCCATGTACACATGATGTTTCCATGCAGACGTGATGTTTCCATGCAGACATGATGTTTACATGTACACATGATGTTTCCATGTACACGTGATGTTTCCATGCAGACATGATGTTTACATGTACACATGATGTTTCCATGTACACGTGATGTTTCCATGCAGACGTGATGTTTCCATGCAGACGTGATGTTTCCATGCAGACATGATGTTTCCATGTACACATGATGTTTCCATGCAGACGTGATGTTTCCATGTACACATGATGTTTCCATGCAGACATGATGTTTCCATGTACACATGATGTTTCCATGCAGACATGATGTTTCCATGCAGACGTGATGTTTCCATTCAGACGTGATGTTTCTATGCAGATGTGGTGGAATGAGATTCCTCCCTCCCACGTTGCACCTCCAAGCTGCAGCACATTGCCAATCATGACTGGGCGGAGCTGGATACCTTTATATTCAGCAAGGTGGCTCCTTTGCAGATCTTCCTTGCCTGGAGTCGCAGACTGGTAGCTGTGGCTAGACTAGCCTGACTGCTCTGCATGCCACTGGCAGCTTTATAGGGCATCAGCGGAGTTAGGCGGCCTCACTCCTGAGGGTTTGTGGACGGCTAAGTTGGAGCCGGTGCCGGGACAGCGGTATTCCTGTGCTCTTCCTTGTGGGAGAGGCAACATTGGGTAAGGGCATGTTTTTCCAAATCAACCGACTATTAACCCAGGTAATAAATAAATCTGTGCTTCAACAGGCCTGAGGAACTGCTGCTGTTTTTGTCTCCCCTGTGATCCCTGGCCATTCATCCAGACTGCGGCTGGTCAATGACCAGGTTTTGGTCACGGGTACTCTAGCACTGACTGTGGTTAGAGCCCAGGTTTTAACAGGACTTTTTGTTGTTTGTTATTTGTGCCTGCATTTCTAATAACCATACTGAGGTGTGCTGTTTTATTTTTCTTTGCATGTTTTCTGTTTTCAGGGCAAAACCCAAGCTAATTGTGCCTGTGTACAAAAAGGGTGGGGGATTTTTAACACTTTTATTGAATTGTTAAATAAAATATTGTTTTAACGAATCTGTCTACCATGGTGTATGTAATCGGACCTGTGATTCATTTCTGGTGACACCCCCCCCCCCCCTCCCAGTCTGGTGTTGTTGGACAAAGTTCTCCCTTGGCTCCATGCCACACAGACGTGATGTTTCCATGCAGACGTGATGTTTCCATGCAGACGTGATGTTTCCATGCAGACGTGATGTTTCCATGCAGACGTGATGTTTTTCAGCCTCAGCTTTCAGATTTTGAGGCTAAAATGTAAAATGAATGTATGAATAGATGAAGCAACATAAAGAGCAGCCAGAACAAGAAAATAGAAGTTTGTAGAAATACCACACAGATCAACCGTGACAAAGACCTTTTTTTTTTTTTAAATCTGCACATCATTCTCTCACATCTGGAAAAAACTATTTACATGTTTACACTTTTTCCTCATTTCCACATATTCCTGCTATTATTTACCTGCTATCCTCACTAAACCACTTCCAGCTCAGCTGAATCAAACATATACAAGGATCACTTGTTCTTTGGCTGCTCCTGATTGGACATTACCATCAAATTAGGCTCTCTGAGTGGAAAGTTTTACATTTCCTGGTGAAAATAGATGTCTCCTAGCAACATAGTGACAGTAATGAACATCCAATAAATGATGTCATTGTGTATCGTGAATTGTGTGTATCATTGTGGATTTTCCGTATAGAGTCTGAATAAACTCTACATTTAGTGGTGGAATTATAAACCTCCTGGACATATTTTATAAAGTGCAAATACATTTCTAACTTTCTTTTGCAAAAAAATTAGTGAAACTAAAATAACATTTTTCTTCAGTAATCTTTACTTGAAGTTAAATGGCAGAAATAGAAAACTTGAACAAAAAAATGATCCAGTAAGTTTCACATTGACATTTCTTTGTGTTTGACATTGGATTATATGTAGATTTGATGTTTTTCACATGCAGAAAGAAAAAAGGTTTCACATGTAAATACCCTGAAATTGTTCCAACACCACGTTTCCATCGGACCAAATATGTGTTCATCATCATCATGACCATTTTAAAATGAAAAAAACATGTTTTATCTGTGAGGACATCCATCTGCCTCTTATTTCCATTAATCATGTCTCAGTCCATTTGTCCATTTCCACCGGCTGCTAGTAGTAGCGGTGGAGATAATTCCCTGCTGGCTCCACCCTGATAACAATCCCACTGAGAGGACATCCGTCCAGCATCCTCTCCTCCAGCTCTTCCTCATGACTTCACATTAAAACTCACTAATGAACCGTCAGCTGACTGAGCCAAGACAACACAGAGGCTTTGATGCTCAAATCAGCATTCTGGTGTTTACTTTCCATCTTCCAATAAAATCCCTTCTCTGATTCTAATCAGACATTTGACACGGTGGGGGGTCGAACATATTTATGTTCATGCAAACGCTGTGATGTGGTGAGAAAAACGGGCTACATACTTACTTTCTGCCAGAGAGACTCCCTGGAGGCCAGACTGGAGCACGCGGCGACGAACCAGCAGTTTCCCAGCTGCCCCTGATGGAGATCGTGAGCACTGATGCCATCTACAAACAGGTGAGGCTCCTCACACAGCTCCTACACCCCGACACACAAACACAAACAGTTCAAGGATCCGACTTTTCTGGAAAGTTCTTCCATTAAAACGACGACCTGGCGAAGCAACATATTCTCCTTTGCAGGGGTGTGAAGGCTCGCAGCAGAAGATGTGGGCTGTTCACGAGTCCGACCATCTGTCCGCGTGCACCCACGCATCACGGCCATGACCTTCTCCTGGCGAGCGGGAGGCCAGCGAGCGTTCGGAGCTTCACATCTCTGCCGCCGTGCGATCAGACGCCACGCACACGCGCAGACACACATCTGCTTTCCTCTGCTTCCTGTCAGGATGCGAGGGACAGGAAGTGGAACGTTTCCTCCTCCGTCCTTCCTCTGCTCCTCCTCTGTTTCATCCTCCACCCCTCCCACACATCCTTCCCTCTGTTATTCCCCATCCCTTCATCTCTCCGCCCCCTTCCTCCCTCATCCCTCCATCCTCGGTCCTTCTCCCATCCTGCTCTCATGCATCCATCTTTTCATCCCTTATCCATTCATCATTCTGTCCCTCATCCTTTCCTCTTTCCATCTTTTATCCCTCCCTTATCCTTCCATCCTTCTCATCCATCCATCCTTCCTTTTCTCCTCCATGAATCCTCTCATCCTTGTCCTCATCCAATCACTTCTCCATCATTTCTGCTTCATCCCTTTATATTTCCTTCCTTTATCCTCCCCTTCCACTTCCTTCCCTCCTTCTCCACTCCTCCATCCACCTTTTCATCCCTTATTCATCCATCTTCGTCCATCTCTCCCCATCAATCCTCCCCCTTCCTTTTCTATTCATCATCCACCCTTCTCTCCATCATCCACTGCTTCAGTTCTTTCATCCCTTCATCCTTCCATCTCTCTCTCTCTTATTCATCTACGCATTCATCGACCCATCTTCCTCCTTCTTCTCCCACATCTATTCATCCTCATCATCACTCATTTCCTTCATCTTGCAGCAGCAGCGACCACCAGCTCTGTGAAGCTTCATCAGCGCCGATGTTTCTATCGAGGCTCAGATTCTCTCTGTTACGGCACAAATTTTCTTCTTTTGTTGTTACAAGGCGGTTTGACAGCACACACACACACACACACACACACACACACACACACACACACACACACGTCTCTACAGGAGTAAGCAAAGTTCTAAAAGAGCTTTCCAGTCTTCCAAAAGAAAGGGATGCTATCTGAGTGCAACTGGATCAGTTTTATCTCCAGTAATGAGATTTTTGAGCGTCTCAAAGCCTCACGTTTTACTTCTGGTTTTGTCTTGTTTATTTTGGTCTGAGCTGCTGCTGCTGCTGGTGGTGGCACATTCCTCAGGTTGTACGTTCAACTCCGACACATCTTACACATCAGTATCAGCTTGTTTTCAAATGGCGCCGTCGCAGGCTGCAGAAATGATCAAACGGACAAAAGAAATGCAGGATAAATGCTTTCCTTTGGTTTTTATTCTCCTCTGAAGTCCATCTCATAAAGCATGAGAGGGGGGAGGATCTTTTACCTGAAGTCTACCTTTAAGTCACAGGGATTTTCATCCTGTGGACATTATTACCCACCAAAAGCGCATTCTTCCTAAATAAACACGAACAGTTTAGTGTGTTTTAGTGCAGTGGACCACGCATGCTGAAGTCTGCATAATGTTTTAGCCCTGCAGGCTACAGTGTCCTCCCACAGTTCCCACACTGCAGATGGAGTGGAGTGGAGATTTAAGACATCTTCCATGGGGATTGTAAACATGAATGCATTTATTTATCTATTTATTTACTTATTTATTTATATCTCTGTGATAGCCTGGAAATCCTTCCTATGTGAGCTGGAGCACACCCAAGTCCACCATATGGCCTTAAACATAAATATCAGCACCATTACCAGCCTTTACATCACATGGCAACATATCTACACACAGCGACACACACACACATGTACACAAACGTATGCAACACAAGGTCAGCCACGTGCTGACTCTGCAAAGCTGAATGCCGCAAAAGCTAGCTTTTATTCCAAAGAGGTGGCCGCTGCAGCGCTCCCTGGAGGGCTGCAGACTTCAGCAGCATCCACAGACCAGCAGAGAGGCGCTTCCCATCTGAAAGGAGCTTCTACGGTTCCTCTGAAGAGCAACGTTCAGACATCGTCTAGCTGAGCTCCTTGGGACTTAATTAAGATATGGAGGCAGGTTTCTCCTTCCTGTCTGCAGCAGCATTAATTTGTGGAGTCTGAGCAGCGGAGCGGCTCCCTGTGGTGGCCTGCCATCCACGGATTGGCTCAGGTGGAAGAGTAATAGAGTATCGATCAGGGCCTGGCCCTGCAGACTCTGATGTAATGTGAATATTGTGGCTGAGCACACCCTAATCATTTATCCTGCCACTGAAGACTTTTCAACCTCACATCCCGAGCATCAGTCATGTGTTTGGCTGAGGCGGGAGGGAAGTGATCTGCCACACATGCAGACATTTAACCAGCCACAGGTGCCATTTAGCCGACGCTGACATGCTCCTGCTCAACAGAGATCAGTTAAAGGTGGAGTATGTAAGGTTTTCAATATTTTCTAAATAAATTAACTCAAAAAAATAACTACAATCATAATTAGTTTTTTAAACATGTAGGTTCCAGTCTGTCCATATTTGATGCGTTATTAAATTACAAATTTAATTAATGACAAAGACCCTTCTTGAATGTTTTCTGACCAGTAAAAAAAAGTACTTTTTTTTCACCAGTTGGGGGAGTATAAGCCCATTTATTGCAGAGCGGCTCTGAGCTACAGCTCACAAGCGATTCCTGCCCTCATTGGAGCTGGCAAGGAGGAGGGGTGAGTTTAGCTCATTACTGCCAACCTGTGGTGGTTTGTGGAGGTAGCAGTTTAGTGGTTTTGCTCACGACCTGGTGTTTGCCACCTGGTGGTGGAAAGAATCGCCTTGAAATCTTACATACTCTGCCTTTAAAGGAAGAAAGGAAATTCTTTCAGAAGATAAATAAACTTTATTGCACTTCTTTTAACACAACACACAAAGCTGAACCATCTTCCTCTTCCTCATCTAGCCCTGTTTGCCACAGGCTGCTAAATTAGAGACTGTTAAACTCCTGGTCTGCAAATCAGACTTTCAGTTTAGCAGGTTCTGTGACCCGAGGCGCTAATGACAGACATTTATTCACGACAGTACTTCATCTGCTGGTATTCAGTCCCATGAATTTTGGAAGCTCATTAACTTCTGTCACACAAAATGTTGGTTAGATAAACCAAAATGTTCAATGTTGTGTAAGAAAGGAACAAGATGTTGAAGTATTTTCACAGTTTCAGGTCAAGTTGTAGCAGTTTAGCTACGAACGGCACGTATCTCTGTTCCCGATCCGAGAAAGATCGTCTGTCTCTTCAGGTAGTCATATCTCTTTCAGTCAAGCCGGTGAGATCTTCCTGCTGTGTGGAAGGTAAACGCAGGTGTGACTAAGACCCTTCAGGACTGCATTGTTTCTGCTTCCATAAGGCACAACATGATGTTTCTACGTGTGTTTAGTCTAAACGAACATCCTCCAGCTGTTTCATTCCACCATGGCCTGGATTCTTCGTAGGAAACCAGTCTACATCATGGTGGCGGAAGCAAAAACATTAGCTCAAGTTAAAACTATCTCATGTTGTTGTTGGGTTCAAGCATAGCAACTGCAATCCTGACAAGTAAAACAAGAAAACAGCTCCAGATTTTACCGGAACAGGAGCTTTAATTCAGCTGCAGCACAGCGGAAGCTACCAGAGAAAGATCCTCACAAACCTCTATCCAAGATTTCTGTAACCAATCTACCACAGCTTTAAAATACAAACTAACAAAAGAAATTAAATCAAACTTATTTACTGTACAGAGCATTTGTCATACATGGAATTGCAAGTCAAAGTGCTTCACAGTAAAAGTGTGATAAACACACACTATCCCCTTTCACGTCAAATCTCCCCGACCACAAGCCCACAAGTCTCTCATATACAGCACATATTTATCCACACACACACACACACACACACACACACACACACACACACACACAAACACAAACACAAACACAAACACACAGAGGTACGTAAAGCATTAAAACAATGTCTCAAAGTGCTGTTCTAACCCCACCCCTTGCATCAAGGAAACTAATACACTCAGGCAGAAAAGTCATGTTAAACAACATAAAATAGAATAAAATAAAACAGGGCTGCGCGGTGGCCTGGTGGTTAGCACTGTGGCCTCACAGCAAGAAGATCGCTGGTTTGGTCAGTGGCCTTTCAGTGTGGAGTTTGCATGTTTTCCCTGTCATGGTGTGTACACCATGCCTTCTAGTGAGTAGGTGAACCAGAATGGTGAGTGTCCAAATACCTTTATAGAGCAGGTGAAATGGCATGTACCATGTGTAGAGACCTTGAAGGGGTGTTTCCTGTTAATGTGACTGATCTTTAATGAATAATCTATTTTTTATATGTATATAATGAGCCATGTTGGAATGTTTATATCCTTGGCTAATACATAGTATAGTTTGTATCTAGGCATTGTATTAATTGTAAAGTGAATGTCAATTAATATTGGTTTGTCTTGTAGGAGGGGCCTCCAGTATAAAGCTGGAGGAGAAGCTTCAGGTGCAAGAGAGCATTTTTGTTGTGATTGAGCTGCCATTGAATATTGCTTGTCCAACTGCTCACTGGTGCATGGCTGACTCATGCGTTTTATTTTTGGTGACTAATAAAGACAAGACAAAGTTGAAGAGCTGAGCTTCTGCAATTTTCTCCCACCACTATAACCAACCATCACACTCCCCATGTATGCATGAGTTGTCACTGGGTACTCCAGCTTCCTCCCACCGTCCAAAGACATGCATGTTAGGTTAATTGGTTACTCTAAATTGTTCATAGGAGTGTGTGTGAGTGGTTGTTTGTCTCTGTGTGGCCCTGTGATGGACTGGAGAGCTGTCTAGGGTGTACCCTGCCTTGTGCCCAAAGCCAGTTGGGATAGGCTCCAGCTTCCCCATGACCCTGAATTGAATTAAGCAGTTTGGAAAATGAATGAATAAAACAGAAAAAAATGCAATTATATAGAATAAGAATACAAAATGCAAATTAAAGTTTAAAAATTATTCAGTTAAAAGCTTTTGTAAATTTTCAGACCTACAACTTGAAAATGTCGGGGTTCCCAGCTGCTCTCTGGTCGTCCGGAAGGCTGTTCGGCAGGCGAGGAGCAGAACAGCTAAAAGACGCTTTTATGTGAAAAATCCTTTCTATGATAAAGTGTATAATCTAGTCAAGCTTTTATTCGTCCCTAAAAGAAAGAGTAGCAGGACCGACTGACATGCTCTTCTTCATCCCCACGTTGCAACTGGACTTCACAGCATCTGCAGCCTGGAAGCCTCTGCTTGCTGATAAGCATGATCACAACCAGCTCAGAGGGGTGTAAGACTGAATATTCACCTGAACACACAGATTTACATTTTCACTGAGGAAATGACCCTCACAGGCCACATAAAGACACATTACAGAACTTTCTGACCTTAAACCTTCATGTCCTGGACTTGTCCGATGACACAGTGACATCTATCGTGCATTTCTAGAGCTGCTGCATCCCGAGGCTTAGACCCTGCATTACACAACTTTTACATCCGGGATGCTGCATCATGCCATAGCCAGAGGTGTATAAAGTAGAAGTAGAAGTAAAAATAAAGTAGAAGTCCTGCCATGTTTTGGATCTACTGATGCATTTAGAACAGATGTTTCCACTAACAGGCTCGTCTACCTGCGGTGGAGCTGAGCTGGTTACATTCAGCTGGTTTAGTGACTGGTTGGAGAGAGCTGCCAGGTTCTACTTTCTACACCTCTGTTTGCATCAGAGAGATAACAGGTCAGGAATCAGGACGGACGGTGAATTAGCCGTCGATAGGAGGAACATGATGGGAAAAGTTCTGTAGTGTCTTTAAAGCTCTCAAATGTTTTGTTTGTTTGAAAGGAGCTTCAGTTTCATTCTGCTTCATTCTACAAGAACAAAATCTACTTTTTTTTTTTTTTTTTTTTTTTAAAGGCAAAATTACAGCAGTTATTTATTTCATTTCATTGAATTTTTTACGATTAAAAACAATTACAGGCAGGTTGTGGGTCGGACTAAGAAGTGTGTAAAGTAATAACTCTGGTCTGTCCTGATGGGAATACACCCTAATGCTCAATAATCTATTTAACTCTTAATGGGAATGCAATTTATAAAACAAACATTGTACGCTATGTGATAAGAAGTGTAAAAGGAGATAGATCAATTAAGTGTTTACTTATATCTTGTTCTGATAGGCTAACACACAAACAGGCTTCTAAGGGATCAAATTCCACCTGAACATATCCTGAGCTTGTTCGTCATTGGCTGATTTCAGATGTTGCAGCTGAAAATGGAGCTTTGACACTTTAACCTTTAGGACAGGCGTGCCCAAGTCCAGTCCTCAAGATCTACCATCCTGCAGCCTTTAGATGCAACCCCTGTCCAGCTGAGTCAAATAGCTGAGTTCCTCTTCTGCATGTCATCCAGCTCTGCAGAGGCCTGCTAACGAGCCACTTATTTGATTCAGGTGTGTTGAAGAAGGGTTGCACCTAGAAACAGCAGGATGGTAGATCTCCAGGACTGGACTTGGGCACCCCTGCTTTCGGACCTTCAGGCAAGTGAAACCACCTGCCCTCTAATTGTACAGTTTGATACTTTACCCAGTTGACCCTGACCAGTTTGAGATGGAAAAACTGACCTGGAACTCATATTTGTGCCTTCAGTCACATGTAATGTTGAAAATCTGTGTTTTACAGTCAGTTGTTACTTCTACAGTTACAACCTCTAGGTTGATTTGAAGGGTTGTAAATGATTCAATGCATTAAGCCACGTAGACATGGTCAAGCCAGCTTGTTTAGGTTCAATGGCTCATTGACTGAACCCTCTGACAGGGTAGGTGTTAACAAAATGACCTGTGTAAACATCTCACTCATGTTTTTAGTTACACACCATTATGTTTGGAGGTTTGTTGTCAACCCTCCCAGTCTCAGTTGTCCAGCCATGTTTCCTCCATGTGGAGGCATAGAAGGTCATTTGTTTTGTAGGAAGTGGAGGCCAGTCGGTCTCATCACTAAATTCATCTCAATGTGACCAGTCTGTGATGCGAAATCCTCCTTTTTCCAAAAACATGATTAAAACATGACAATTCCATGGGGGACATGCTTGTTCATTTCCTGCCTGTACCATAATCCGGGAGTTTTCCGGGGAAGTAACAATCCGAGAAAGGCGCGTGAAAGACAAGTAAAAAACTGGAGTTACCCGGCCAAAACGGTAGAGTTGACAGGTATGTCATGCACAGAGGCTGCTTCTTTCTTGGTCGTGTTATCTGTGCCTTTTAACCGCGTGTTAGCTTGCTCACCTCCACGGTTTTTGACTCAACGGCAAAGTTGCTTCATTTCCATACAGTTTATTTACTTCATCATTGACTTCAAGGTGGTAGACTTTCACCTTCAGGTCTGTAATCTTCTTATATAGGTCTTGGTAGTGATCTGGGGAGATGGAAAGCATCTCGCTGCCAGTTAGCACCTTTCCAATCTATTTAGCTTTAGCTGGGTGCTAACTGCTAGCTTCAGCTGTGTGTAGGTCATGCTAACAGACCACTGAAGATAAAAGGAACTATTAAAACATTGCATTTTCTCTTAAAAATGCTTCATATCCAGTAGTTTAAAGGAACTCAAAAGCTGCTGTGTGAAAGATTTTAAGTAAAAAAGGAAAAAGATCAGAAGCAAGGTCAACATAAGTAAAAGCTAAGAGTGAGAGAAAGCAGGAAGCAGTCGGCTGCTGCAGGAGGGAGGTTTTCTCGTCCCACTTTGGTCCCCTTAGTACCAGTATGACATGGTTTAACCAGCACAGCCTACCTGAGTGTTGCTGCTGACCATGTCCATCCCTTTCCGAGCACAGTGTAGCATCTTCTGATGGAAACTTCCAGCAGGATGATGCACCATGTCACAAAGCTCACATCATCTCCACCATGACGATGAGTTCACTGTCCTCCAACGGCCTCCACAGTCACCAGATCTCAGTCCAGCAGAGCAGCTTTGGGACGTGGTGGAACGGGAGATTCTCATCATGATGTGCAGCAACTGTGTGATGCTTCATGTTAACATGGAGGAAAAGCTCTGAGGAATGTTTCCAACATGTTGAATCTGTGTCACCAAGAATTCCAAAAGGGCTTCATCCCTGAACCTGCAGGTGGACCTCATGAAGTGGACGAGTGTGGTATCTTCCGTCATTTTTCTATAGTTTCTCCAGCAGAACTCCTCAGATCTCCTTTACTACAATCATTTTGCGTGTGAATGATGTTTTATTTGATCTATTTTTAAAAATTCACTTTTTAAAATGACAACAGAAAGGCAAAAAAACCCTATTTTTTGAAGACTAAAAGAAAACGTAAATCTGCTTGACTTCCATTAGTTGTTATTACAGACAACAGTAACAACAATACCACTAAAATATGCAAAAACAAACTAAAAATAGATTAACTAAAGTTTTTTTTCCTTTAGTTTTTTTCAGTATATGTTAAAAACAGAAACACAACTCGCCAGACATTTCTGACCATTCTGGGTCTGCAGTTAAAAACATCTAAATGTTTAACCTTGACCGTGCAGAAAAGCACTTAACAATGAGTCTGCTCGGGAGTGTGATGCAACATTCTAAATGAGCTTTTGAAAGGACATTCATTAAAATTTGATTGTTCTGAAGATTTTATTCTCTCTGAGTCACTCTGGTCCCATGTAGTTTGATGCCTAACTCCATTATGTTGCACTCTGCCTGAATAAAACGCTGCATTGTAAATGAGGTTTCTTTGTCCATCAGGAAGAAAGCAGAACCAAATCAGTGTTTTATGGTTTCTGCCATTTAGTTCTGATAAGTAAAACAGCCCATTTTTATTCTCATTAAGGCATCGGAGTCAGTTTCTTCTTCTCATAGGGTTACATGATGGTTTTTAATTCGGAATAGATAATTTGGAATTAAATAATTCAGAATAAAAAATGATCTCGTACAAGTTGGAAATAGAAATGGAAAAAATGGAAATAAAATTTCCAAATGGAGGTTTACATGAAGACCCGTCCTTACTTAATTCCGCTTTAGATCGGTGGGTCGGGAAGGGTTCTGGTCATGATATGTTTCATGTTGTCTTTAGTTCTAGTTTCCTGTTTTATTTTGTAGTTTTCCTTGTTTAGCTACATTGTGTCTTGTTTCCTGTTTTGCTTTCCCATTTATTATATTCACCTGGACTCATTAGTTAAGTCGTTCCCAATGTGTCTTGTTCTGTTTGTGTCTATGTTTACTACTGGCTTTCTGTTATTCATTGCTGGTTCATTGTTATCTTGTTAGTTTCGTCGTGTGTTTTCGTTAGCTTCACGTTTTTTGCTTTACATGCTAGTTTGCCTTCAGTTTAATTTTTTTTGTATGAAAAACATCTTCATCCAGCATTTGGGTCCACATCTCCACTACCCCATCGTCACACTGATTGGACAGGCGTGACGTACTTACGTCGACCAGAAATATACAAAGTTTGTCGTCTTTTTGGTCGTAACATAGAAAACTACATAATAAGTACCAGTTTTTCTGTTTTTTTAATTATAATTTTGAAGCAGCAGCCCCACACAAGCATACTACTTCACTTTTTCAGCAGCTGAGAAGGAGAAGGAAGATAGATACCGAACACAGGAGGCAAAACAACTCGTGGAATATGTGCGTCATCACAGGAGAGGGTAAGGAGTCTGCGCAGAATGACTGGAATTAGCTTGGAGCAAAATGAAAGTTTATATAACACAGGAATCTATCATAAATTAGTCACTTACTTCAGAATTACGTTTAATTTCGAATTGACTTTTGCATTTGTAATTTGGTGGATTTAGGTGTTTACATGGTCAATTTTTGTCATTTCAAAGTGGATTTAACTTTTATTTGTTATTAAAGAGGATTTATACTGTGGTCTGGGTGAACAACCAGAGACATTAAATAGTCCGCTCAGCCGCTTCATGTTAAAAACATGATTTTAACAGTAAAAACATCATCAGTGATTGATCTTCTGTTATTTCCTTTGTGAGTGGGCATGCTCTAAGCAGGACAATGTCCTCCAAGGTGTCCATTATCAGAAATTAAAGGACGGCGCAGAGGTATGAACCGTCCGATGTGAAGCTTCGTCGAGCATTATCCCTTAGTTAAAACTCCCATTGTCCATTGTCATTAATACGACTTCCTCGTGTGTTCACGTTGTCGTCAACTGGAAATGGATGTCTCGACTATTATTGTCACCTCAGTCTCTTATGCAGGCTGATTAGTTGATCCTTATCTCTGAATGCTTCCAACAAACCTGCCCAAATAATGAAACTAACAAGATGGTTTGATGATAACTCAGGTCTTAATCAGAAAAGTCTATGTTAAATTTAAAAAAAAACAAAAAAAAAAAAGAACGGGAGGAAATTTAACTTTCTAAAGATGGCCTGAGAACTGAAATAGTGTATGAACTTAAGTTTCTGGGTGTCGGATGATGAACTAAAATGAAAAAAAGGAACTCAAAGGTAGTGTAAATTTTTTTTAAAATAAAAATAAAGACAACATTAGTTGTCAATTTTTCACAAATAAATGTGATATTTCTAAAATTTTGACAACATACAATTGCATTTTGCAGGTTTGTCCGTTGATAATTTAGTGCATGAGTTGTAATTTTGGTAAAGTCTCGTCTGCAGGATGAGTTTTTATGAGAATTGCGTCTAATGGCAGGTAGCGTTGTTTCAGTCTTTTCCACTTCCTGCAGAGGATTTTTTTATGGCTTTTCTAAGTTCTTCTCCCAACATTTCTCTAATTCCTCATTAAACTCTGCACTTTGCTGTTGTTTGCTATGAAGGAGGTCATATTTTTCTCTTTATTTGAAAAAAGATGTCCGCCTCCTCCGGACCCAGTGCCCGGTGATGTATACATGCAAAGAAAGTGTCCCCATTACACTTTTGTGACATGCTTCTATGTGGACATGTCTAAAAGACCAGCTCATGAGAGCATAACAACTTTTTAGAGATATTTCAGTTTTTTTCAAATGCAGCTTTTTCCATGATCACTTTTTATTTTAATATTTAGCAAATGCAGCTGCCTAGAATGTTGTAAAATGCACAGGTTGAACCATATTGTACCTGTTCGGACATGTGGGACAACACTTAAAATAGTAGTGTCACCCCCAAAAAAGAGTCCTTAGAATAATTTATAAAGCTGGTCATAGAGAATATACATACACTTTTCTTTTTTTTTGTCCGGTTCATTGAAAACAGAGCACTTGGTTGAGCTTCAGACTTTTAGAATGATGTATAAAAGTATAAATATTTACCAGAACATTTACAGTAATTGTTATAATTACAAGATTACCTTTAAAAATAAATGTATTTCTGCTGCAGGTGTTAAATTATAGAATTCTCAAAATGATAACTTGAAGAATTGTAAAATAAATCCTTTGTTTTCTTTGCTGCTTTTAATGATTTCCATCTTGATGATCCGCATTCGTTCATCTTGTGTCTTCACCTGCCTTTAGCTTCAGAAACGTCCTGCCTCTGCAACACCATTATATCTTCAAATACATCTTAGGTGTTTTTTTTCCCTCTACCTGCTTCCTGTTTCAGATTACAGATTTCAGATTTATATATATATATATATATATATACCTAAATTCATGCTAACGGTGGTTGTTTATTGAACAGAAACATAACTGTAGTTTAATAAGAGTGTCATGTTAGCTTTCTGATCTAAGTTACACACAAACAGATTCTTGCTTTTTCTGCTGATTCATATGATAATCCGTATTTCTAAATCAATGATGTATCTTCAGAAATGGTTGCCAGGTGACGAGTTTGGAGCTCTTAAAACAATAACAATAATAAAAAAAAAAAGGCATGTTTTTAGTTTTAATGCTTGTGGCAGCAGCAGCTCTGGGCTGGAAACGCGACAGTGTTCAGCAGCTAGTCTGGATTAAAGGCTTTATGTCTGTAGCAGTGCAGTGAAGAAATGCCAACTAGAGGGAATGAAGATATTAGGGCTGATATAGCAGCTAAGACGTTATTGGGTGCTAATTTGTAGTTACAAATTTACACAATCAATACTATTTCAATACAGTGGTTTGTCCATTAAATTACATCTTGATAAGTTATTTTGGCCAAAATTAGGCTGGTCAGAGGTATAAAAAGAGAGCCAGTTTAGAGCCAGACTATGCTCTAAACTATGATCTAACACTCATGTTGCCAAATAAACACACAACTTCACGCACAATCTTCATCTGTTCATTTTTAAATCCGTTTCTCTCATTACAAAAAACTTCAGCAAAACCCTTATGTACATAATTAAATAAATAATTTAGCCACATAACACTGAAGTGTGTTGTGTCAAAGTACTTTATAAATAAAGTTGTTCCACTTCAAACTGGAGGTGTTTTTCTATCAGAATAAAGATAGTCAGATAACATTTTTTATTTTTATCAAGTAGCTGCAGTCGACAGGAACTGTGTGGAAAAGCAAGCAGCTAGACACGATTCAGGAATCTAATAAATTCTTAACAAGTCCAACACAGGCCACATAAACCTGATATAAAACCATAAATTTTCCTTATCCAGGGGGAGGAAGCCTCCTTTTACAACCCAACTTCAGCAGATCTGATGATTATTAGACACGAATGAAAAGACTAAATGTGTCATGATGTGGTTGTTTGTGTTTTTCCTTAGTTCAGGTTTCCTGTTTTATTTTGTAGTTTTTCCTGTTTGGTTCCCTTGTTGTTTAGCTTTATTGATTTCCTCATTGAGTTCACCTGGTCTTGTTTCAGTTCATTCCGTACACCTGTTTCTTGTTTGGTTCCCCCGTGTATTTATACCCCTCAGTTTTAGTTCTTGGTTGCCGGATCATTTTGTCGTACTTTGTTGTTTGTTCCCTGTTGGCCTCGGTTAAGGTTAAAAGCCGTCTTCAACCTGCATCCCAGTTCCCTCATCTCTGCATTTGGGTCCACACCTTCCACTTCCCCACTGCCACCGTGACCAAATGGACTCTGGACTACGGAGGGAATTAGATTCAATATCTAAATTAATAACATATAAAAATGACTATCACTTAAATGAATAAATCACTAAACACATAATTAATTCAATTAAAATAAAAGTTTAAACATAAACATATTTTCACCATTTGATCATTTCCTGGTCTCAATCAGCCTCACCCGCCATGCCTGGTGGGCGGGGCTTAAGTTGGGCTTCGATTACTTTGGCCTGAAATTTAGGAAATTGCTCAAATTATGTTTTTGTTCCTTTAAAAATAAATTACAGTAATAATTGATATAACCATCAAACAAATACATAAACACTGCCACCTGATAAGTTGGAGCATTTCCACTGGCTGAGCGGGGATCTTTTATCAGGGGTCACTTTCCATTAACTTGCAGAGCAGGTTGACCAATCAGATCACTGTAGCTCAGAAAAAAAAAAAACCAATAGTCTTAAGCATTTTACATAATTTAATTCTAATTTATGAACAATTTATTAATTTTTTTAGTCATAAATTTAGGTAATTATATATTTATCTGCATTAACAGTAGCAGTTAAAAGTTTGGACACACTTTCACATTGGAATTAATGGGGAAAAAAATGTGTCCAAACTTTTGATTGGTGCAGTATTTCAAATTTTATTGCATTAAAACACATTCAAATAGCTATCAATATCTGTATTTATTTATGCCATGCTTTATTACCAGTTTTACTAAATTAGAGACATACCTCATACATTATTAAATGTTATTTATGGATTTAATTGTGACATTTATCACCTCAATATCTGACAAAGTAAACAGAAACCGGCATCAATGAAGAAACAACCACTGTGGGAATAATAATAATAATAATAATAATAATAATAATAATGCTTTAAGAGGTGGACATATAACGAGACAGGTCAGAACTTCTATGTAAAGCTTTTTCTGAATAAAACTGGTTTGCTTTCCTTAAAATTCACAAAACCTACTTAAAAAGCTCCTTGTCTGCAAACCGTTTGTCTTCTTTGCCATAAAACTAAATCAAGCAGAAGTGAACGATGCAATGCAGATGGAAAACAAACTGACTTTATTGTTTTGGATCCTGCAAGCGTCCAACGTCAAAGCCCAGCACCATCAAAGTTGATCTATTGGCAGAAATTTAACAGTCAAAGTTCACCAAATTCACAATGAATGCAGAAATATGATTCACTTATTTTCTATTCCATCTGACTTCAGACACCCCTGACATATGGCAACTAACAGTTTTGTTCCATTATCAATTCAATGAACTAGTTTCATCCTGAAAGAAATATTCTCAAGGCAAAGTCAGCAACTCCTGGTTCTCCATGCACGTGCTTGAGTAGAAATCTAAAAATAGAAGGACTGAAATTTGCCTCTTCACACTTCCTAACCTCCAGACACAGACCGCCGTCGCTAAGGACACAAGTCGTGCTCGCCGTGTAAACGAAGAGCCTCCTCCTCCCGCTCGCTCCTTCCTTGACTTCTTCCAGTTCTCTGTCTGCATGAATGACATCAGCACAGACCAAAACATGTAATCTGTGTGACCCAGTTTCCATGGCGATGCACACTGGCTGTCGCTGCAGCAGGACGCAGGCAGAAGGAGGTTACACCATACAGAACCACAGCCTGCTGGGCGAGGGGAGGGGGCTCCACCAAATCCTGAGGCTCTGCATCTGATATCATCCTCAACATAAACACACACACACACACACAGCACCGGTGTGTACCGGGAGACTGAGGAGCGCAGCAGAGCAATTACTGATCGCTGCTGATGTTAGCGGTGAATTATAAATGATTAGTCATACTGTAGGGTTATTAATCTCCCATCCTGCAGGGACCTGAGGCTTAATAGCCGGATGGGTTTGATGCCTTTAAGGGTGAAAGTACTTCTCATTATTTATGCCCAGTAACATAAAAAAGATGTATCTCTGCAGGGGATTACCTGTGCTTCACTGACTGACCGGGGAGTGGGATCTGTTTATGGACATATGAAATAGCTTAATTATTTTGAACACAGATAACGACCATGTATACAGCGGGAAAGCGTGAGTCCTGCTGCATCGGTTGCTGCTGAAGCTGAGGTTGTTTAAATGCAGCAAAACAAAGAAAAATGTCTGCATCTTACAATTTACAACGACTGGATCAGTTGGCAAAAACAGTTGGATACCTGATAGCTCCATGAACACAAATAAACTCATAAAATATCCTTTGTCAGCAAGAACCAGGACAAAAGTCCCTGAAAGCGGATCTCTGCGGTGTTTACATGCATGTGGACAGAAATACACTCTGACATGAGACGAGAAGGATTCAGAGGTAAGTTTGCTTTAAAATATTTAAAGAAG
Organism: Telmatherina bonti; assembly: GCF_933228915.1. Taxonomy (NCBI): domain Eukaryota; kingdom Metazoa; phylum Chordata; class Actinopteri; order Atheriniformes; family Telmatherinidae; genus Telmatherina; species Telmatherina bonti. The sequence continues at coordinate 9,229,816 of NC_136628.1, read as the reverse complement.
AAGAGATATTTTAGTAGATATATTTTAGAGAAATTAGCTGATTGTTACTGATGCTGTACCTCACTGCTGCTCCATCCGAACCACCATTACCATCACCGAGGCAGTAATCTTCATCACCGAGGCAGTAATCTTTATCACCTCGTATCTGCTGCCGCCTGCGGACCAGGACAACTGGACCAAAGATGTACGACGCCTCGCCACAGTTACTGTTCTGTTGATCTCACACTTTTCTGGCTTTTCATGTTGTTAGACATCAGAGCATCGGTGTAAACTCTGCTTTCTCTGACAGAGGCTGCTTTTAAAAACCGACAAGCCGCTCTGGAATATAAAACATAAATCTCATAATAGTTATCCTTTGTTAAGAAACAGCTTCAAACTTTTTTAAAGCTCTTTGTTTTTTAATATGTTATATATTTGACATAGTTTCTGCTTTATTTTAGATGCTGCTGCTGTTTGTGGATCTATGACTGTCTCTCTGCAGGTGCTCTTGATGATTATCATATTGTCTATTGGAGGTTGTACGATGTTTTCTGTTTGCTTCATTGACGTAGCAGCTAAATGTTATACCTGCTTCTAATTTTACTTCTATCACTGTATATAATTTTAAAAACTTCATTTCAGGCTTTGTATGAATTAATCTTGATAAATCGCATTTTAATTGCACAATATTTGCCCCAAAAAGAAAAAAAATCTATTTAAGTGGATTTTGGTGGAGGATTAAATCAAACAGACACAGATATTAATCTTGTAAACTTTAAAAATGCATTTTATTTTAAAACCTTAAAAATAAAAATAAATGTAACAAATAGAAAACATCCCTGACCAAAACTGAACAGACCTAAAGTTAGTGTCATTTGAAATACTTTAACTAAAAGCTCCAGTCTACAACGTGTTACAGTACTTTTATCTTTTTAAATATTTTCGTCCAAGTCTTCATTAATGGACATTAAAGACGCACTACGTAACTTTCTGCCTTCAACACTCCGAGTCCTGGACTTGTTTGAAAACACAGGGACATCTAGCGGTGAGGAATCTAATAGAAAAAAATTGAATATCAGGATTTTTTGCTTCACAATTTTAAAATCGATATTTTTGTTTAACAAAAAAACCAACATTACAAAACTTTTCATTCATTCATTTTCATTCATTCATTCATTCATTCATTTTCCTAACCGCTTATTCCAATTCAGGGTTGCGGGAAGCTGGAGCCTATCCCAGCTGTCTTTTGGGCGAAAGACAGGGTACACCCTGGACAGCTCGCCAGTTCAGTCCAGGATTACAAAACTTTTGTCAGTTTTAATAGTTTTTTTTATCTTTTGACTTTCCTTCTTGGGCCTCATAGCAGCAGAAGGATTGTCTGGCTACTGTCTTGCTTTTTTTTACTAACTTAAATTAAGAAAAATGACAAGTAAATAAAGATTTGTACTTTGTTTTTGTTTTTTTCTGTTTTTGGTCTCTACAAAAATTTTAAGGTGTAACTTATCCCAAACACTCCTGCAGCTCCTATCAAACAAATATCAACAAATCGCAAGAATCACAATTTAAATCGAATCAGTAACACAAAAGAAATGTATCATAATCAAATTGAATTGGGATGGAAACATATCATTGCAGCCATGGTGACATCTATCATGTATATTTGTAGAGCAGCTGCTACCCAGCAGCCTACTGAGGCTGAGAAACCAACACGATACAACTTTCACAACCGGCCTGTTTTGTTTCCAGCCTAAAGCACACCTGTGCAATAAACATGCTGTCTAATAGCATCCTGATATATTCCACACCTGTGAGATGGGATGAATTATCTCAACCAAGAAGAAAGGTTCACGGACACAGATTCAGACAGATTTGTGAACAACATTTGAAGGAAATATTGTGCATGTAGATAAAAGTTTTAAATCTTTGAGTGTAGCTCATGAGAAATTGGAGCGAACCCAAAAGTGTTGTGTTTATACGTTTGTTCAGCATAACTATTATAATGATTGCTGCAGGCTAATCCGTTTCCCCTTTCCATGTTTCATTTCAGTTAGTTTGTCTTTCTTTTCTACCCTTCTTTTAACCCTTTTTTACCTTTTGTTCAGCCTGTCAGGTTCTGAATTAATAAATCAGTTCATCGCTCAACAAACATTTAAAACTAGGATTTAAAGTATTAAGGGCAGGCCTAACTTCGCAGAGTTAATGATAGCTAGTTTGGAAGGTTTGTTTATCTAAAGTCGCCTCCCTGATTGAACAGATTCATGTTTGGTTCTTTTGGTCCGATGTTATTTCTCTTATTTACACAACATGTAATTTCTCCTCTGCTCTTTGTTTGGGCGATGATCCACCCTGATGCGCCAACACTGCCACCAACATTCACAACCCAGCCACACTAAATGTTTTCCACTGCAGCTGAAACAAACAAGGACTGCTCCAGTCCTTCCAGTCCTTCCAGTCCTTCTAGTCCTTCCAGTTCTTCCAGACCTTCCAGACCTTCCAGTCCTTCCAGTCCTTCTAGTCCTTCTAGTCCTGCCAGTCCTGCCAGTCCTTCCAGTCCTTCCAGTCCTTCCAGTCCTTCTAGTCCTGCCAGTCCTGCCAGTCCTTCCAGTCCTTCGAGTCCTTCCAGTCCTTCCAGTTCTTCCAGTCCTTTCAGTCCTTCTAGTCCTTCTAGTCCTGCCAGTCCTTCCAGTCCTTTCAGTCCTTCTAGTCCTTCCAGTTCTTCCAGACCTTCCAGACCTTCCAGTCCTTCCAGTCCTTCCAGTCCTGCCAGTCCTTCCAGTCCTTTCAGTCCTTCTAGTCCTTCCAGACCTTCCAGTCCTTCCAGTCCTTCTAGTCCTTCCAGTTCTTCCAGACCTTCCAGTCCTTCCAGTCCTTCCAGTCCTTCTAGTCCTGCCAGTCCTTCCAGTCCTTTCAGTCCTTCTAGTCCTGCCAGTCCTTCCAGACCTTCCAGTCCTTCCAGTCCTTCTAGTCCTGCCAGTCCTTCCAGACCTTCCAGTCCTTCCAGTCCTTCCAGACCTTCCAGTCCTCCAGTACGGTACTGATGGAGAATTCAGCTACAAACTGGAAATCTGAAATTCCAATTTCCAGCAAGCCAAGTCGGTCAGAAGTCAGACTTCCATGTCAGGATGGGAAACGTTAAAGTTCTAGCTGGACATTATCAACTCTTCAGTGCTGCTAACTTACCTGGCCAAACTTCCTCCAGACAGTTTCGTGTTTGAAAGGATCCGGCGTCCTGAGGCGCGGCGACGAGCCAGTCCTCGTGGAGCGCTGCCCCGTAGGTGTTCCATGTCTCCCTGTTCTGACACACTTTGCTGACTTTAAATGAAGTTCAGCACAATGACTGATAAATGTGTCAGATGTGTTGGAGCGGGGAGACATGGAAAACCTGCAGGACCGGAGCTGGACACCCCTGTTCATGGAGCTTTTTAAGGTGTAACTTATCCCAAACACTCCTCCAGCTCCTATCAAACGAAGCTGCCGCTGCAGATTTAAAGCTTCACACAAGGACTTGTTTGTCCATTCAGAGACGCCGTAGTAAAAATGGTGGCAGCAGCATGTGTGTGAACCACGGCAAGTAGATATAAAGCGATTAGATTCCAACATAAACACAGCTTTTATACCTTTAAAGCCCAACTTAAGAACTGGGGAGGAAAACTCAATTTTTTTTAAAACTGAAGTGTTTATTTTACGCTTTAACAAAATCTTTAAAAACAAAAAAAACATTTTTTACCTTGTGATAGATAAGAGCGATTGCAGTCTAGTTTTCTGCTGCTTGGTCTCCACCAGGGTGGAGGAAACCAGTATCTCATGGTGAACAACAGGATGATGTTTCTACCATAAAGTGATGTAAAATGTCTCAGAAACGGTGTGGACATCATACAAACGTTGGGCTTTAAAGGGTTAATCATTTTCTGTTGTTGACTTTTTGTTTTGTTTAATATTTACCAAATGTGAGCAATTCAGGCAGGAAACTACCTACCCGTGGCCTCTTCCAGACGACACGCCCGATCCTGTTGCCCTGGTAGAAGAGCGAGTCGTCGGTGGCGGGGAAGCGGGGGTCCTCAAACAGGAGGCCACTCTGCAAGCACTGCCTCTTCAGGGTGGAGTACTGCTGCCCCTCGAAGGCCTTCACTGAGGTGAACATACTGCAGCCCTGAAGGACACAACCCAAACGAGAAGGAGGGATGACGGTCAGTACGCGTCTTCTACACCGATGCTGCACTTCTATCCTTCACTTCCACTTCCACACCCAGCGGACTGCAGACTGGAAGACATGATGAGCGCCGGATGCAGCATGCATTCATCAGGTCAAAATGATTCATCTGTCCATTCACCGATATCCTCCAGGGCCTCGTTATCACTTCTATACGTTGACGGAGCCGTGTGGACATTGATCAGTTGAGGAGATGCTGAGGGGCCGGTGAGTCAGGACGGAGGATGATCAATACTGAGGCAATGGATAAATGGCAAATGTTTCCACTGATCGCTAAGCGTGTCCCACAATCCAGCAACTACGATACTGGTTTCACTTAAATAAAGCGAACTGAACTGAACTACGTACTACTTTAAAATAAAACTTAAAATGACATGCATGTTACAAGAAAAATGCCTTTAAAAGGTCTCCTATAAAAAGAAATGCAGTAACTTCATGTCACGGGCTTCTCTGCTCTTCCCAATGATGATGGCACAGTCGGGGTTTTGTTTGAGGTGGTTTATCCTCCCAAGTGCAACAATACATACAGTTGTGTTCATATGTATTCATCCCCTTCCATTAAAGAAAAGGCTGAATTTACAACAGGCGCTCAAATAACTGGAGACTTAAAAAAGGAACAGTCACTAAAAAATATAATTTATTAATATAAGACACTGTTTTTTCATTTAATTGAGTTGAAGAAAGAAAAAAAAACAAACAAACAAATTGGTCCTGGACAAATTAGAGCACTTTTCTGTTGAACAGTGGGACAAAATACCTGTCAACAGGTGCAGAAGTCTGACTGAGAGGAACAGAAAACACCTGACTGGAGCGGAAACATTAAAGGATTGTTCAACAAAATACTAGTTTATGAGTGATGTAATATGTAATAAATTATCTAATTTGTTTGCTTTTCTATTGAACCAGAATTAGAAAATAATGTAATGATTTTCATAAAATTTTATTCCTTATTATTTTAGTCAATTTCAGCTTATTTTACAGGCAGCTGTTTTTTTCCTTCTTTAATGAAAGGGGATGAATAAATATGAGCACAACTGTATAGTCACCCTAAGCAATATGTACAATATTTACAATATTTACACAGGTTTCTCAGCTTACGTCTCTAACTGCCAGCTCTGCAACACAATCCAACCTACTCGCCACGTCAATCAAGTCAGAATGATCTTCTTTTAACCGGTAGCTCCTCCCACACAGAAAGCTTCCCAATCATCCGTGAAAATAAGATTTCTCTAAAATGACAGTTTTTCTGCATCACAACTCAACATACCAACACAATCCGGAACAGATATACATTCAGACAAGCCCAACATCATGAAACCTTTTTTTTTTTTTTTTTTTTTAAATTCGTGTCTTGTCCAGCATTTAAGCAGCAGAATGATGGTCTGGATGCTGTTTTCTGCTGAGCAAATTTACTTTGCCAAGGGGAGCATTACTGGTATGATGATCCCCTTGATTTTCTAGATTCTTATTTTATTTCTTTATTTATTTTGTATAATAGTAATACAGAGTTTCTACTTCTGGACCAGACTGGAGAAGATAGAAGAGAGACAGAAAGACAAAGGGAAGAAGAAAGAAAACACTTCATAGAGAGAGAGGAAAAGAGAGAGATAGAGAAAGGAAAAAAAAAAACCATCATGATACGAAAACTTGATACGAAAACATGATAAAACGCCATGATGAAGCGATTCAGTGCGGCGTGTAACGATGACATCACTGCCGCGCTGTGACACACGTCTGCGTCTGAAGCGCCATGCGGCCTCGGTTTACACACATGACCAAACTACATGGAGACCAGTGGTTAGTAAACACATTCACAGTAGCGTTAGTGTAAATATCAGGTGTGCACCCCGAATAACATGCTGACAGGCGACAGGTAGAATGTCTTTCTCCACTTTAGTTTCTAAACAACTTTTAACAGCAGTTTACAGAAGTTAAACTACTTCTACTAAATTTCATCTTAAATATTATTATAATAAAATAGTAAAAAGGTGACAAGGGAATTTAAAGCCTGCCAAACCCAGAGAAAACTGTCTGAGTTTCCAGCCATCAGGTGAACAGAAAGCAGGAATGGAGTCTCAGGTTTTCTAGATTCTCAGGTGAGATAAATCTTCACAAAACATACAATAACTTCCATCCATGTACGTTTAGTGTTTACATTGTTAGCTTTACTGTTCATCTCCCCCCCCAGCCCGGATCCAGGATTAAAAGGTTACATCCTGTTTCAGGAATGTAATGTTAACATAGACGTGTGTTGTATCTGCAGCAATCTCAGCTAAAAGCCCAATAAAAACATTTCTATGACCAACAAACACTTAAAATATTCACACAAATTATGGATCCACATGTCCACTCGATGACACTTCTACTCATACTGCTCACAGATTACACACCTGCAAGTTTCATCTCTGAACCAGAAGCAAAATGTTGAATTTGTGCTTCATGTTTGTAAAACGTGGTAATAAAATATGTTTGCCTTTGCAGTCTCGTCTCCAAAACTTCTATCCACCAGGATAAAATTTAGTTCGAAAAACAATGTTTCTCATTGTGCTTTGGGAGCAGTTTCCTACGGTGGCCCTGAAGTGTCACAGCAAAACAAAAGCCACAACACAACACATTAAGCCACAACGGAAGTGATTTTTTTTTTTTTTTTTTATTTCTCGGGACCACCATAATGGAATTTACATCATCTGAAGTGAGCAGCGACATACGTAACATCACGGGAAGTCAGCTGTTTTCAGTCCTTACAGATGATAAACGGGAGATCGTTTGAAAAAGTCCGTGAAGAAAAGAAAACACTGATGGTAAAATAAATAAAAATAAATGATTAAAACAATGTCAGTATGCATTATAATTATTGTTTCAACTGTGTAAATCGGGAGTTATTGTATGTTGGTGGTATGTGGATATTGACCAAACCGTCTCAGCCTGTTGCCTGATAAAGTCCCAGAAACGGAAACTGGTCGTGGAAAAGACGGGGATGCAAAAAAACAAAGCAAAAAACAAACCTTTGCTGATTTCAGGGTGACCAGAAGTACTCTTTTACCCAGATATGTCTTATTTTTGATAGCGTAAATAAGAGTTTGACTGGAATGTAAAAATCTACCGGGATTTTGCGCTACGTAGCCGCATCCGATGCAGAGTAAAATACTGGAAGTGTTGATGACACTGCATACTGAAATTAGTGAGCATTGCTGGTCTAGACGGGTCAATATAGATCAATAAATTGGAGACAGGAGCTTTAAATGCCGCAATGAAGACAGCAACAAACTATAGATAGCTTACTTTATTTTTAATAATTGTTTTATTGAATAGCAACACAGAAATAATAAAATGCAATACAGAGAAATAAAATATTTTCAAGGATTAGTGTACATATCACAGTTGAGACAATAATGATAAGGTAATACTTACATTAATAAACGTTTTAAATCATTTTATTCATTTTCATTATTTTTTACCATCAGTGACTGTTTCAAACGATCTCCCGCTTGTAATCTGCAAGGACTGAAAACAGCTGACTTTCCGTGATGTTACGCTACGTCGCTGCTCACTTCAGATGATGTCAATTCCATTGCGTTGTGTTGTGTCTTAAATGTGTTGTGTTTTGGCTTTTGTTTTGCTGTGACACTTCAGGGCCACCGTAGTTTCCCGTCCAAAATCCCAGTTTTCTGCTCAGTTCCACGAGTTGCTCTGACACACATTTAAACGTTAATTATGATGATGTTATTATCATCTGTGGTAATTACCACAGATTACACTGATGCACGGTAGGTTTCTGGTAAAAACGTGGCACCTTGCCGCTACATAGCGACTTTCCAGGAGGGACTCTATTTAAAGAAAAAGCAAAGATCAACGAGTCCAACAGGTTTTTCTGATGTAAGTGAAGACTTTTGGTGAGTAATGTGAAAGCACGTGTTGTTTACGCTTCTCTGTTAGCGGCAGCTCAGTAAGCTCCTCCCCGTCCAGAAGAACACAAAGGATGTTTGGTCTTCCTGCAGCTTCAGAGAAGCAGGTGATCACCTGAGCTGCATGACCAGGCTGAAGCCACAACACAGTCTGCTTTACTGTCACATATTACTGTCTATAAAAGCTGGGGGAGGTAACATCGGGGAGCTAGTAAGGTGTTAAAGTAGCACCCTGTCTTGGCTCCTCCCTCTCTTTTGGCTCCTCCCCCTCTGGTTTTGCTCCTTGCATGATCCAAGGCTTTTTTCTTACCTCTGCCAATGAGGTTATGTTTTTACCACCATTCATCTGTTTGTGTTTAGGATACCTCAAAAATTTATGGACGGATTTGAATTAAATTTTCGTGAGTTGTTGGAGTTCTGTGTGGAGTTTGCATGTTCTCCCCGTGTATGCGTCGGTTCTCTCCGGGTACTCCAGCTTCCTCCCACCATCCAAAGACATGCATGTTAGGTTAATTGGTTACTCTAAATTGCCCATAGGAGTGAGTGTGAGCGTGAGTTGTTGTATGTCTCTCTGTGTGGCCCTGCAATGGACTGGCGAGCTGTCCAGGGTGTACCCTGCCTTTCGCCCAAAGCCAGCTGGGATGGGCTCCAGCTTCCCTGCAACCTTGAATTGGATTAAGCGGTTCAGAAAATGAATGAATGAGTTGTTGGGAATGTGAAAATGAAGAACAGATCGCAGCTTTTTCCAACGATTTTCTCTTTCTCGACTGTTTAGCGGGAGGAGGCGAATAAACCGAGCCTGGTCAGGGAAATACTTCCTGCATTTTCTCAGTCGTGAAGCTAACAAAATATAAGAAATGAGCAACTTTATTTCGGCCCGAACGTTTTGATTGGTCAGAGTTTTTACAGATTTACAGTAAACTGAGGCGTCTAACTATATTTCTTATTGTTCATTATTTAAAAATGTACAGACTACTATCAGGACGAGGAACCACTTCACCCAGAGTAAAATGTCTCTGAGCAACATTACCTTCCCCAGCTTTATGAAGAGTGTGGACGAAAACATTTAAAAAATAAAAAGTTCTGTAACACGTTGTAGATTAGAGCTGTAGGTAAATTCAGTGGTGTAGTCCTGGGTATACGCGGGTATACAGAGTATACCCACTTCTTCTTCAGTCAACATAGAGCAGGGGTCGGAAACTCCGGTCCTCCAGTGCCACAGTCCTGCAAATGTTAAGAGTTTCCCTGCTGCATCATACCTGATTCAAATCAGTGGCTAATCAGCAGACTTGTGCAGAATTTGATGTCAAGCTCTGCAGAAGTCTGCTGATTGGGTCTGATGTTTACAGACAGCTCTTGTAATAGTGACGAGTTTTGGAAATGGATGTTGTGTGTGACTTAAAGAGAAGGACTGGAAAGGTTGGATTTTTCTTCGTCATGCTTTTTTGATGCGTAAAGCACTTTGTTACATTTGTTTGTAGGAAAATGTATTTTAGGACTGTGATGATATGCTTTTGTCCCGATTTGATTGGATTCAGATTTTTGAGTGCCGATTTGATTTAAGTTGCAATTCTCACAATTCTTCAATATTGCTCATTTTTGTAGATTAAAAACAAAATAAATGTATAAAACTTTTTTTTTTTCACGTAATTTTTCTTAATTTCTGTTAGGAAAATCGAACACAGTAGCCAGACCATCATTCTGCTGCTATAACGCCCAAGAAGACAAGTAAAAAGATCAATAAAACCAATGAAAATGACAAAAGTTTTACAATGGAATATTTTTTATTAGAAAAAAAAAAAAAAAAAATTTTAACAAAAAAAAAAAAATCAATTTTAAAATTGTGAATCAAAGAAATCCTGATTTTTTATTTTTTATTTTTTGATTTCCCACCCCTAATGTATTTATTCATAAATAAAGTTTGGTTGTAATCTGGATTGAGAAGAACGTTGATAGTTTGTAAGACATCTGTCATGAGGTGGACCGAGCCTTATAGTGAGGAGCTAAACCAGAATGGTGGGTGTCCATGTAGCTTCATAGAGCAGGTAGCGTGGCATGTACCATGCAGATACAGTGAAGGGACGTTTCTTGTTGACGTAACTGATAAATTATATATATCGAGCCATGTTGAATGTTTTACGGTCTTGACTTATTGTATTGGTGGGTCGATGTTTACATCCAGTTTTTATGTCTGGATGTTGCATTAATTGTAAAGTAAATGTCAATCACTGGTTTGTCTTGTAGGAGGGGTCTCCAGTATAAAGAGAGGATTTCTTGTTATGTGTTGACTGGTGTACAGCTGCACACGCCTTTTTACTGGTGACCAGAATGAAGATGAGAACCAGGATGAAGAGCTGACCACAACCTGCCTCACAGCCTCCATGTGTTTTACCAACAACATGATGCAAGCATGGAGCTCTAAACGGAGCGGTGTTAAGCAGGGGTGTCCAGGGCCTCAACGGCCACAGTCCTGCAGGTTTTCTATGTGTCCCTGCTCCAACACACCTGACTCAAATGAAAGAATCATTGTGCAGAAATACATAGGTTGTTGGATCCATTTAATGTAAAGGGACCTCACGGACAGACTATGGACATCCCTGGTGTGAAGTCAGGATTATTCCTCCGTTGTCATGGTTTCCACAATGTGAACATGCAGAATGTTGCACACACACACACACACACACACACACACACACACACACACACACACACACACACTATTTATGTTCAAAGAATAAGATTCTATTTGAGGTTTTTTTTTGTGATTGGATATAAAAACAGGAAGTGATTCCATGAAATCATCTGAAACTTACAGCTGGATTCTAAGCCAATCAAATCATTTCATGTGTGAATATGTGATATTATCAAACATGATGCTGCAGCAGGATCAGCATGCTGTTACACAGAAACAAGGAGAGAAAAAACATATTTTCTAACCCGGAAATATCAGTTTAAAATGTCTGGTTATTTTCTCATCAGTAAAACTGGAGAATCTGTGATTAATATATTTCTAGTAATCAGCATGATTCAGAAATAAGCACAAAAATGTGATGTTATGATACGAGACACAGCAGATGGACAGAGCTCATTAAATCCTGCGTTGAGCTCAGAAAACGACCTGATAAGACTTCGTTTCACCTCCTGACTCGCTGAAATCAATATGTTCAGGATGAGATTCATCAGCTGCAGCGAAAGAAGTAAAAGCTTCTCAGATCATCTGATGTCAACACTTTTCCATTAGATCTAGTGGGAAAGTGTGTCCAAACCAACGTTAGTTTTCTCACCTAAAATCCCAGTTTGTCAGATGAAACGTTGTTAATATAACACGATGTTGTTCAGGATGTCAAGTGGAAAACTGCCAGAAGACTTTCTGTTTGACTCTTTACTCATTGTTCCGCTGCCTGAGATGTTTGACCACTTTGACCCCTGACCTTCTCATACTGAGATACGTTGATCCATTTTTCATCCAGAAAAAGAGAAATGTGTCGCACAGCAAGCAAAGGGTCTTTGGTTCACTGCGCTTCATCCAGCTGGAGGAGGCGGGACCTCGCCGCTGGGAATCACTGAGATGAATAAAAGTAGAAAATCTTGTAAACTGAGGCAGAACCAAGAGCGTCTGTTGTTACATCTGAACCTCACGGATGATCCGATGTTCCAGTATTTATACACCGTTCAGAAAACTATCATTTCTTTCATTTACCAACAAATCATGAATAAATGTATCGGGGTGCTGCAGACAATGTTTTTACTGCGTTTTTTTTTTTTTCTTTCTTTCTGACGCATCGGCACCGCCATCTTTGTTACGCCTCTTCAATCCTCCGCCAGAAGCAAGAACGTTTTAGTCAACAAGGCTGAAGATCTTACAGGTCGGTGGAGGTTTCCAAATGTTTGGAGGCAGGATGGGAGTCAGACCTCCTTAGCAAGTTTTTCATGTCAAACAGCAGCGACGGACAACGTTCACTCATTCATCCATTTTCTGCACCACTAAGTCCAGTTAGGGGTTGCTGGGAAGCTGGAGTCTGTCCCAGCGATGACTGGACGAGAGGCAGGTCCACCTGGACGGGTCTCAAGTCCATCATAGATAACATTAACATGATGGAAAAGTTACAGTTGACTCTATGTACTATTGAGGAGTTATTTACGGTGGCCCTGAAGTGCAAACCACAACAACAAAACAAAAAACACAAACTACAAAACAAAAAAACGCAACAATAAATTAAGAAAAACAACAAATTGAAAATGACAACAATTACAAAAACCACGATGACAAATTAAAAAAACACGACAAATTTAATGAACACTACAAAAAATTCTAAAAAACACAACAAATTAAAAAAAAAAAAAAAAAAAAAAAATGGTAAAACACAATGACAAATAAAAAAAAGACAACGAACTTAGAAAAAGCACCACGACATTAACATACCAGAAGACGTAGGTACCAGCAGGCAACAGGAGAAATCGCTGATTGGACGATGGCACCAGACGGCTTCTGAACCGGAAGTTGTTGTACTTTTGTACCTCGTTCAGTTTGGAGGAAAGGCTGAAGTACTAAATTCGTTGTGTTGAATACTATAGAAGTGTTGGAAGTAGTTTTAGTGTGCTGATTGAGACACATTTTGTGTAAAGTGTGTAATAATCAAAATATTCTTGGATAGCAGCAGCTATGTTTGGGCTCCGGGTTACGTTCATGTTTTAAAAACTGCGCTACAAACACAACAACTTCCGGTTCAGAAGCCGTCTGGCGCCATCGTCCAACCAGCGATTTCTCTTGTTGCCTGCTGGTACCTACCTCTTCCGGTGTGTTGATGTCGTTGTGCTTTTTCTAAGTTTGTTGTCGTTTTTTATTTGTCATTGTGTTTTATCATTTTCTTCATGTTTTTTTTTTATTTGTTGTGCTTTTTAGAATGTTTTGGTAGTGCTAATTTAATTGATTGTGTTTTTTAATTTGTCATTGTGTATTTTTATTTTTATTTTGTTATTTTCAATTTGTTGCTGTTTTTTAATTTTGTGTTGCGTTTTTTGTTTTGTAATTGTGGTTTGCACTTCAGGGCCACCGTAGTTGTTGATATTTCACACTGAAACCTTTTGCTGCTTCACACCAACAAAGTGCCGCTACACACAGCTTACACACTCCCAGTTATCTGGTCTGATGGCAGCAACGCTTTTAGATCATCGTTCAGCGTCAGCAGGAAGTCTGGAAAGTAAAACTCCGTCGATGGGAACGTCTGAACGAAGCAGCGTCATCAGAATTATTTCACTAAAAGCTCCAGTCGTCCTCAGATTCATTTCTAAACTTTCAATAAAGAAAAGGTTTAATTTAAAACAATCAAAAGAACAATAACTAAAAATCAGCACAATTATAATTTACTGATATAAGACAGTTTTTTTCATTTAATGGAGAACAAAGGATGGTTCAACAAAATATGACAATAATATTTTCTTAGCGATACTCAATGAAAGAAGAAATGATAAATCATTATCATAGCATGCCATATGACTGAAGTTTTTCACTTTATAAATGAATAATTCTCCGCATTTTAACTGCTTGTGATCATTTTTACAAATTAAATTAAATTTCTCATACATATAGTTATGTACAATCACATATACATGTACATAGATGTATAAACATACATACATGTACATGTATAAATATGCACACATGAAGCATGTACATATAGAGACAGAAATGCATACGCATACATACATTATACATAAATCAAAGTACTTCTGTCCTGTATGTTTGTAATATATGGGGTTTTTTTTAGGATATTTTTCAATTTAATAAGAGAAGGACATGACTTCATGTTATCACTTAAGTTGTCCCACAGTTTAACTCCAGTGGTTGTGATAGAATGGTATTTAGTTTGTGTGTTTACTTCATCTGTTTTTAGGATGCATGTACCTCGTCGTGCATATGAACTCTCCCCCATCTGAAACAACCTCTGGATACTTCGTGGTACTTTTTTATGAATAAACGTGAGGATGACTGTAGATGCTAGCTGCAGCCGCTGAGCTTTGTTTGTCTTTTCGCCACAAACATCGTCGACTTTAAAGTCACATGATCGACATGGACGTTGCTGCCTCGCCGCGCCGCGCCGCGGATGAAGAGTCTCGCTCAGTGTGACATGCTCAGTTGGTCATAAAAACACCCCCTCCCCCCGTAAGCTCCAGTCACTGGACCGGCACGTTGTATCCTTCCTGACTGGGACCGAACTGGGAAGAAGAAGCGCGACATGATGGAGGTCATGAGCAGACAAATCCACACCACGCAGTTTAACCCTTTAACGTTCACACTAACAAAAAGATCAGAGAAAAATGTTTGTTTTTGGACAAGAATAAACAGAATAAATGTTTTTTAGCAAACAGCTGAGATGTTAAAAACAAGAAGTTTATAACAACAGTGAAACCCTAAACACAGTTTGTGTTTTACGTTCCCAAACCAGCTGCTAGAGATGCTCAAGCAGGTTTATCTCCACTATTATTAAAGTGGAACTATTCTGTGCATTTCAGGCTAATTTATTTTTATTTCTGAGACCAGAAGGGCTGGGATTGATGGAGTTATTGTCACAAATGGCTTTATTTACTTCAGACCGACCCTCTCCGTAGGCTATCAGATCAGCCTGTGGGCAAAACGAGTGGATTGAGACTCTTCCGCATTAAGCCCCGCCTCCCGCCACTGCACTACATCGGGAGCGCGCACCGCACCTGCTTTCGGCATCATTGTAACATCTCATAAACAGAAGGATTAGGCTAATATGAACTCAATAAAAAAAACAAATACAATGTCAACACATAGCATACAGCCCTACATGTTGGAACCTGAATCAGACCCTGAAAACGAAGTGGAAAACAGCAACCCACAGCAAGGAATGCAGCAGGATGTCTCTCTTTGGTAAACTCACCAGCCATCGTTGGGAATAACTTTATCCCACGTTTTCCACCCGCCTGATGTATTTGTACATGCCCTTGTTAACCAGTAGAAGGTAACCAATCACCGAACCTTATCCCCCGGGACGTCACAAGGATTTCCAAGTAGAAAAAACTCTCTAAAACGACGCGTTTTTTGTCGCCACGGAAACTGAGCGGAGAGCGTGCTGGAAGTCAAACTCAAACTCAAACATGCGTTTAGGTGATAAAAAACAGTGTCGTTCACGTGTCTGATGAGGATTCAACACTAACACTGTAGAAAGCTCAGAAAACTCCGAACACCATAATAGCACCCCTTTAATGAAATTATTCAAAGTCGCAAATTTACGGCGACCAGATGGCAGAGCAGGACCTGAAAGGGTTAATACCAACCTGCTGATGTGGCGAGAAGCTTTGTGTGGACTTTATGTCACCTTAGACCAGGGATGCCCAAGTCCAGTCCTGGAGATCTACCATCCTGCTGTTTCTAGGTGCAACCCTTCTCCAACACACCTGAATCAGATAAGTGTCTCGTCAGCAGGCCTCTGCAGAGCTGAACGACATGCAGGAGAGGAACTCAGCTATTTGACTCAGCTGGACAGGGGTTGCATCTAAAGGTTTCAGGATGGTAGATCTCAAGGACCGGACTTGGGCACCCCTGCCTTAGACCCTTTAAAGGCCAAAACGTCTTCTGGCCTTCATCTGTTTTATTCATTTTAAACAAACTTCTTTCTTTCTTTGCTTTCATTTCCATTTATATTTTATTAGTATTTATTTTTATTCATTTAGCAAATATTTATTTGATTTTTTTGTGTGTGTGTTTTGTTTAGTTTCTCTGTGAATGGATGCAAATAAATTCAGGCGTTATGAAGTTAAAAACATCAGAATCTGCTTCATATCTGTGTCACCAAACATTTCAGAAAGTGAGAGAAGAAGAAAAAAAAAGCACATTTATCAACAAAACAACTTCTGTTAAACTCAGAGCGGAAAGTTGTGGTTTTAATTATCATGTTGCCATCACTGCCAGATGAATTATCACATCAACTTTGCCAGCGAAAGCGACGGTCTGCACGCCGCCAAACATCCACGCCTGTATTTTCCGTGCACGAACACGAGGTTTCGTGTAGGACTGAGCTTTTAATGAGAGCTGCGCTCCAGCAGAGAGGCAGGGGAGATGCTCGGATGATGTGGGAGGAATATTCCCTCTAAAGCTTCTTAAACTCTTCTTAACCCTCAAACGAATGTTCTTGTGGAGCTGTTTGTGACAGCCTGAATAAAAACAGAAAAGAAACACTGCAGACCAGAGCAGATGCACCAACTTTCCAGCTGGTAACCAGTATATCTGAAACAAATGCAGAGTGGAAAAGATGCAGACACACAGATCACTGCATCTCTCAGCTCATCCACTCTGAGCAGACTGCAGCTCACTGGGAAGGATGTCTTTCTGAAAAAAGTAACCTCAGTGATTCATCTGTAAGACAGGAGTCCAACGTTTATCAGGTTCTTTAATATGCAGAAGCTCAGAGACCAGCTGGACTGGCTTTGACCAGCTGCATTTTGCTCCTTGATCCTTCTGCTCAGTGAAGAACGAAGGACGGAGGAGGCGTGAAAAAATCAGACTTGAAGCTGGAAAAGTAGAAATAAATTTAAAATAGTTTCTTTATAAAACTTGGAACCAATATCACCAGCAGTCCGTCTGCTAAAGAGGTTCAGTTTTACGTAGTGCTCGGAAAATCAAAGTGAAAAATCAAAAATCAGGATTTTTGCTTCACAATTTAATTTTTTTTTTTTTTGTTATAAAACCTTTTTTTTTTTTTTTTAACAAATAAATAAAAATAATCTATTATAAAATTTTTGTCATTTTTATTGTTTTTGTTGATCTTTTATTTGTCTTCTTGGACATTTTAGCAGCAGAATGATGGCTGGGCAGAAAAATGACAAGAAAAAAAGGTTTTGTACATTTTTTTTGTTTTTAATCTACAAAAATCAGCAATATTGAAGAATCATGAGAATCGCAATTTAAATCGAATTTAAATAAAAAAATTGGAATTGAATCAAATCGGGACAAAATCGTATCGTCACAGCTCTGATCTGACGGCTAAGTCGCGCCGCCTGGAGCTGCAGGGCAGAGGGGAGGTCAGCCGAGCCACACAGACATCAGTCAACCCATAAACATCTGTTTATATATCCAGATCATCATGTTTACCAGTAGATTGCAACTTTAAAACAATATTTTTGCGATACATATTTTGTATAAATAAATAAATAATTAACTTGGAGGTAGCGCCTGATTACGCTGCTGATGTTACTGCCGACTGATAAAATAATTCGCAAGTAACTTATTAATCAACGTAAACTTTTTTTTTTTTTTTTTTTTATCACATGGATCCTGCAGCTTCTTGTCAACATGCTTGTGAATTTCAGTCAGGTCTGTAGGTGTGTTGGAGCATGGAGACAATGAAAACCTGCAGGATAGCGGCCCTCCAGGACTGCAGACACCTGTGTCCTAAAAGGAAACACGCTGCTGATTCCGTTTGACAAAGAAATCTGACCCGAGACCCAAAACGACGCGGCTGTAAACAGAAGCAGAGAAAAAAGGACACATTACATCCTGCAGTAGAGGAGCTTCAGCCGTGTTCATCGCTGCCAAGCGGCACTATCACACGAAGTCATCTTTAACTGGGCTGAGGTGACCGCTTCACCTCCCTGCACAGCTCAACAATATCTCATTTCTGAGGCAGAAAATAGCGAGACAGGACGTCAGAAGGACATCAGGAGCATCACGAAATCTGACTACGATACCTTTCAAACATCATTAACCTGAATATTATGAGAGCTAACATATTCTGACGCTGGGAGAAATCCACGTTTCACCCAAAACTCATCTGGAATGCAGGGAGCTTTCCTGCACGTACAACAACATGAGGACAAGTAATACCTGATCAATACTGTTAGCATTAACTGAAGCTCCATGTCTGCTCGACTCTGACCTTAATTAAAGGCGATGCTCTAAAATCCCAAATGAGAGGAATTAGCAAGCTAGCTGACTGTTGGGTGAGTGATAGAGTGACTCCTGGGGGAGTAAAGCTGAATCTGACAGATGGTCTGGTGTCTTGGCTTGTGACTCCGATGGGGAAAACCGTGCTGTCATCTGGCCTTTGTGGGCTGCCAACAGTGTTACCTGCAGAGAGCCAATTCTGAGGAGCGCCGGAGCTTTACTGCTTTTCATATAGCGAGGAGCGTGCACCCCCCTCTGCTGCGAGATAAAGCTTTAAGTTGAACAATCTGTAATTCACCGGGATCAACCAAAGAATCTTCACGCCTCTAATAATCTATTGTTTCATTCTTTACCAGCTAAACAGCAGCATGAGACACATTTCCACCCAGCAGCCAATCACAAGGCCCACCTGTTCAGTTACCAGAGGCTACAATCCACACAGACTCACCAGAACTGGACAATAGAAGATGGAGAAACTGGTCTGATGAGTCTCCAGTTCAGCTCCACATTCACATGGTAGGATCAGAATCTGCTGGAAACATCATGACAACATGGATCCATCCTGCCGTCAGGATCAACGCTTCAGGCTGCTGCTGGTGTGATGGTGGGGGGAGGTTTTCTGGTCCCACTTTGGTCCCCTTAGTACCAGTATGACATGGTTTAACCCATAGACGTCATACATACAAAGACGCCTAATTGAGCGCTGGCGAGTGAACCAGCGTCGCCGCCATATTGGATGGGTCTCTGCTTTCGAGTTTTGCTGCAGAATCAACGTAGTTTCCCAACATAACTGTTTTCAACGTGTTTATATTACACACAAAACACTTTTCTGCATACCTGGTTTATAAATAATGTTAACACAGTGAATAATCTACTAAATGTAAATGATAAATTTTACCCCTATGAGGTGTTTTTGCTAAAATATGATATTAATGCTTCACAAAGAGAGTTTTACATGGTAGCATGATTACCTCCGTCAAGGAGGTCACGTTTTTACCGGCTTTATCTGTCTGTCTGTTTGTGTTCAACATAACTAAAGATATGGGTGGATTTTCATGAAATTTTCAGGACTTGTTGGAAACGTGAAAAGGAAGAACTGAATTCATTTTGGTGGTGATCTGGATCACCGCTTGGATCCAGGAACTTTTTAAAGACCTTAGTGGAGGTTTGCGCTCTCCGAGTGTTTTTCTGGGTAACGTCTGAATTGCACAGTTTTGATACAATAATTTATTTTCAGACTTTTTACAACTGTATCTCTATATTAATAAATTAAAAAAGAAAGAGTCAACCGTAGTCAAAAGAAAACCAGCAACTATTCCCGTATTTTGTTCAGCATACAGTTGTAAGAAACAGCGAAATATTGAAAGCAGATCATGTGGAATTACATTTCACAGGTTGAATAATAATTTATTTGACCAGATAAAAAAAAAGACTGACAAATCCAAATCCATCAATAAACAATGAAACATATTAGTATTAAACTCATTTATACATTTATTTATATTGAAGCTACATTGTGTCTTAGTTAAACAGAATTAAAAGAGCTATTTTAGCATAAAAGCCCGCAGTTTTTAATGTTTTACAGTGATCTGTATCAGAACAACATCTCTGTCCTTTGTAACAAACCAAACTGTGAGAAAAATCAGGTAAAAATTTCTGAAGTTATTGTTGTGGTTGGACCTACATCTTACAAATAAATGCATTGCAGGTGAATGGGAGACCCACCCAAGATGGCGGCGCGATGAGACGTCAGCTTGTAAAGGCAGCATGATACGATGCGGCGTCGATGTTTATGATGTCTATGGTTTAACCAGCACAGTCTACCTGACCATGTCCATCCCTTTCTCAGCACAGTGTAGCATCTTCTGATGGAAACTTCCAGCAGGATGATGCACCATGTCACAAAGCTCACATCATCTCCATGACGATGAGTTCACTGTCCTCACTGGAGTTTTCACTCCATTTAAACTGGGCGGTCAGCCGGGGCATCAGTCGGATGACCCGCTTCGATCCGACAGCCTCTTTGCACTCCTGGGGGGAACAAACCAATTGGAGGTGGCTTGCAAATAAACGTTGAAAATGTTGCACCCACCGTGATAAATAATGTCGATGTGCGACATTTATGTAAGTTCAGTAAATAACTGCGGATTAAAACGATTCCTCAAACAGCTTCTGCTGATATGATTCTGTTCAGCAGCTCTAAGCAGTAAAGTCAAGTCCAGCTCCTTTAATCTGCCTTGTCTCTGTTTGTGAGAGCTCTCCAGAGGACACTTCTACTCTGCAGACTGCAGCCGGAAAGACAAACGTGCAAAACGATCACTTCAGTATGAACTTATTATTTCTATTCATCCATTTTTCTGCAAACTCCTCCTTCCCCGCTCAGAGTCGCCCAGCTGACTGAAAAGGAGCGGACCCTCTGTTTCAGAGTCCAGGTGCTTCCTCTAGCAGAGACCACCAGTATGGAGTCTTTTGGCTGCTGTTGTGCTGCAGCAACTGTATAAGCAGAGGATTCAGAACGTTGACGTGACGTTCGCAGCAAGCTGTAAGACTTCTGGCCCAGTGCAGGACTCTGCATAAACCAGCAAGCTGTAAGACTTCTGGCCCAGTGCAGGACTCTGCATAAACCAGTAAGCTGTAAGACTTCTGGCCCAGTGCAGGACTCTGCATAAACCAGTAAGCTGTAAGACTTCTGGCCCAGTGCAGGACTCTGCATAAACCAGTAAGCTGTAAGACTTCTGGCCCAGTGCAGGACTCTGCATAAACCAGTAAGCTGTAAGACTTCTGGCCCAGTGCAGGACTCTGCATAAACCACTAAGCTGTAGGACTTCTGGCCCAGTGCAGGACTCTGCATAAACCAGTAAGCTGTAGGACTTCTGGCCCAGTGCAGGACTCTGCATAAACCAGTAAGCTGTAGGACTTCTGGCCCAGTGCAGGACTCTGCATAAACCACTAAGCTGTAGGACTTCTGGCCCAGTGCAGGACTCTGCATAAACCAGTAAGCTGTAGGACTTCTGGCCCAGTGCAGGACTCTGCATAAACCAGTAAGCTGTAGGACTTCTGGCCCAGTGCAGGACTCTGCATAAACCAGTAAGCTGTAGGACGTCTGGCTTACAGCTGGCGGCTCGGCTCAGTGATGTGGCCGTTTATGTAAAACCTGCTGCAAAGCCTTCAGGTTCAGTCAAACTGCCTGCTGGGAGGAAATGAAGCCGATTTATTCCACGGCTCAAACCTACATCAGTCAGTGTGTGAAGATCTCTGCTAACGTCATCTTAAAGCTCAAACTATGAACAAAGTCTGGTTAGTGAAAGTGCAGAGAAAAAGATGGTGCTGGACTGCAGACAGATGTTTGGGAAGATGTGATCTGTGATGATTCATGACTTCAGCTTTCCCACAAGCGGGGAAGCGAAACAGATGGCAGAATGTTTTATGGAGACGAAATAAAAAGTGCAGAAGCAACAGGACAGCAGAACCAGGACCAGCGGAAGCTAAAAGGATTCTGTTCATCACGAAGGAGCTAAAATAACTTTTGTTTCTTCTGTTTGAATCTCGTCACATCATATAATAAGTTGAAGGGTTTCGAGTCAAGAGGACGTTAGAGCTGCGGCTGAGGACCAAGTCTGAACAAGACTCATGTCAAATCGATCGCACATTTCAAACAAGTTCTCCAGAAACTAATTTAACCCCTAAAGCATCAAAAAGTAAAATAGTTGTGATGAAACTGAGCTGAAATGAAACTAAAGCTGAGAAGCGATGGTGGCAGGAAACCATTTAGACCCAAACGAAGGGAGAACATCTCTCAATTGGATCCTGAAAGGTCTGAGAAGCAGTGTAGGGATGCCGGTACAGATGGGATGATCTCCTGCAGACTGATTAAAACCAATTAACCAATTAAAATAATCTGATTTAAGAAGTTATAGAAGCATAAATATTATGGGCTGTGTCCGAATGTCCACACTATTCCCGAACCCACACAGGCCTGCTCTACATAGTGAACTCATTCTGTTGGCGATTCAGACATGAAGCTGGTTATTTTCTCCACGTCACAGATCACATGACTTCTGACTGTCACCCATAGACTATACGTAAAGAGATGGGTGGAGCCTCCGTGACGTCACCCGTAGGTTTATGAAGAGCCGAACTGAAGCGCGGTGGGCGATTCCTACCATCGCCATCTTGGCAGAGGCATGCGTGTCGTCTCGCCCAGAATATACATTCATGTGGGCAAAGACGTGGAGTTGAGAGGGGGGGCTGTGAGCGTCGTGGTGGATGACTGACATCGAGCGAACTCCAAGCTTTCTGTAGCTAAAAGCTAACCCAGAGATAACGGGACCAAGTCACATCCCTGGATTATTGTTGTCTTGCCTTGCCCACGTTGGATCCCTCTCGCCCTGCCTGGAAATCAACCCCTGCTGTGAACAACTATGGATTCTGGCCCGCCCTCCTTGGATAAGTTGTCAGATTCTGCTTCTCTGTGTATGGCCACTGCCTGTCTCCTTGTCAACGCTTTAGGATATCAGACTTACGGCCTGCTTATTGGAGTGTTTAGGTTCCAGAGTAACGCAGACTGGGAATGCACTTCTGCCCCATGCCACCAGACAACTCCAAGGTCTCAATCAATTTCCATCGTGTACAACAAATCATCTTCCGTTTAAACATTTTACTCCCGTGTGAGGCTGAATTTAAGGGTCTCCAGGGTTACTCCTTACAATAAATTGCTCATTCTAAGATGGCTAGAGAGGCAGGCTGTCCTCTTACAGAGCAGCCATAAGTTAAAAAGACAAACTTTACATGAAAAGATGCAGTCAAAGATGACACCTCAGATGTTTCTTGCTAAGTTTTGTTCTACATCTCTGAGACGGTTTAAAGCACAGCTGATCATTTCTGTAGCCATGTAGATCTGCTGCAAAACAGTGAGAAGAGGTGTTCTTTCTGAAAGATTTACCCCAGTTCTGCCAATTACACAAGAAAATGGGGCCCAATATGAAGCCTTGAGGTACCCCGCAACCTTCAGATGGTTAGAAAGTACTTTTTACACAACCTTTGATTAAAAAAAAAACTTTGAAATGGATTGAAACTAAGAAGAATCTGAGTCTGTTTAATGATCATCAAAATCAGAAAACTGAAAATAATCTGATTATTGTAATCCAATCTGACATGTCCATTTACACTTACGTTAATAAGATCCTCAAAAAACCTTTCTCTACATTTCTAAACATCTGGTCTTTGGACATCATCGAGTCTTAGCGTTAGCTGCTAAAATGGAAGCTAATAAACTGCAAAATGGACAACATATGAATGCTTTTTTAAATTTGTACATCAGCTTCCCTCTGCTGCATGCCATCAAGCTCTTCAGTCTTCTACTCGAGCAAAAACTGCGTTGCTTCTGTCGCAACGCAACGTGTGCAAACATTGGAAGTGACAGCTTTTTTGCACATTTGCAGATGTAAAAACAATAAATTAGATAAATGGATCTACGTGCACAAAGACATCGGAGTGTTGTGAAGATGTGTGATAACAGTGATTATCTGAAAGTATTATCAGATTACTCTGTCCACATGATCACACGAGTCATGTGATAACTCCAGGTATCAGATGACAATCTGTCGATGTGCATGTGAACAGGCTGAAGGCTGTTGACCACAGCATGTCCGAAAGCCTGTGGGACACAGATGGGAGTTCATCAGCTCACCATCACACAGAGAAGACGGCAGGAGACGCCGTTCGATCTGAAGAAATTATTACATCTGAGAATCTTCTGTCTGGTTCGTCCTGCAGAGCTTTCCTCTCCTTTCTGACTGGGAGCAAGGCTTTCCCACTGCTTGCTACCATCTCTGTCATCTAGTGAGGTTGGAGAGTTTAGTGGAGGAGCAGCAGGAGTGCTAACACACCGGCTCAGACACGTCCAGCACTTCGGCTGTAAATGGCCCGAGCTTCACGCCGCCATAACGCCTGGCTGCTGGTCAGCATCACTCATTCAGCTGGTGTCTGCTGGTTCTGGCACATATGGCTGAAACGGCGAAGTGGCAGCATTTTTGACGTGATGTGACCACCACTGCAACACAGTGCTAACGCTAATGAGGGAATTCTGGTTCTGCTGATGTCCATTGTGACCTTACATACACTGATAATTTTCCTAATTAGCTGATTAAATCATTTGCAATAATCAGCCTGTCAAAAGAAACAAACAAGCTCATATTTTTCTGAAAGAACTTATTTTATTTTATCCCTAATAAAGTAAAAACTCTGATGCATTGAATGCACCATCCATGCAGCAATGTGTGCAACCGTTTGGAAAACTAGATTTGTTGCATAATACTGTGTTTTACCTTTCAGGAGAGGACTGAGGAAAATGCGTCACATGTTGGCTAGCACGACAAAATGCTAACACTAACATCACTGTTTTAAGAGAAAGCAGTGTCGCCACTTTCTGTGCCTTTAAAGAAGCATCACATCAACCTGTTCACCTGCTTCCTGATGCAACAATCTAAGCAGCCAATCACACGGCTGCATTTAATCATGTGCAAATGGTGACAACGAACAGCAGAATGAAGAAGAAAGGAACTTAAAATGAAGGATAAACAATCATCTCTAAGGTTTACAGAGAAAGGCTGAAGAGGAGAAATTATTCAGAGGTCAGAGGAGAATGGACAGACTGGGTTGAGATGATAGAAAGACAACAGGAAGTCCAGTAAGCACTGGTTCCATCCAAGATATGCAGAACTTCATCTCTGAACACACAATGTGTCTCCAGCTGCAGAAGACCACAGCGGGTTCCCTCCTGTCAGTAAGAACAGGAAACTGAGGCTACAATTCACACAGACTCACCAGAACTGGACAATAGAAGATGGAGAAACGTTGCTGGTCTGATGAGTCTCCAGTTCAGCTCCACATTCACATGGTAGGATCAGAATCTGCTGGAAACATCATGACAACATGGATCCATCCTGCCGTCAGGATCAACTCTTCAGGCTGCTGCTGGTGGAATGGTGGGGGGAGGTTTTCTGGTCCCACTTTGGTCCCCTTAGTACCAGTATGACATGGTTTAACCTCCACAGCCTACCTGGGTCCTGCTGCTGACCATGTCCATCCCTTTCTGAGCACAGTGTAGCATCTTCTGATGGAAACTTCCAGCAGGATGATGCACCATGTCACAAAGCTCACATCATCTCCACCATGACGATGAGTTCACTGTCCTCCAACGGCCTCCACAGTCACCAGATCTCAGTCCAGCAGAGCAGCTTTGGGATGTGGTGGAACAGAACAAGCCTGATTACATGCATATTAAAAACATCATATGAATGGCACTGTTACGACCCCGATGGAGTTTGTCCAGAGGTACAAAAGAAAACCAGGAAGATGCACACAAATGAAGGCTTTATTTAGGACCCACTTGTCCTGAAAAAGCATCAAGAGTCCCAGAGCAAAAGCCAAAAGAAATCCAACTGACATTTCTGTGTCAATTCTGGTCGATCAAGGGTAGGTGGGCGTGTGGGCGACCAATCAGAATCCAGCACATCAGTCCGAGGGCAGTACCAGGTGTATCCAATCTCCCAGGTGATGATGGTTTGAATGATGATCAGCTCGATGACAGGCCATGGGCCGTAACAGGCACAGTGTGTATTTATCCATTAAAACCACACTGAAACATTCTGCGGCGGTTTGTTATTAACTTGAATCATTTTACAAAGTCATCTGTAGAAACTTGCTGCTTAGTTCGGATGAAAACTGGTCCAACCAGAATCTTCTGCTGGGACTTTCTGCCTCCACGTGAGACGGATAAAAGTTTTCTGATCTGCTGAATCATTAAGTATCACTCAGCTCCTTCCGTTTCAGCTCCACTCAGGATCAAGGTCACGCCACGCATCCAGTCATACCTCATGTCCATATTAGCATCTCCACCACTTCTGGTTTTCTGTCCCAACTGGTTACAACCAGTCTGGTGTATCTTTGTGAAACCAGTTGCTCCGTCTGACTTCATAATGTGGGCACCAAACGCTGTGATTAATTTATCGTTAAGACGCCTCAACGTCCAGCACAGAGCTGTGTCGACAGCTCAGGATGAAAATAAAGTTCCACATCATGGCGTGTTACTGCGTGTTTTGGTTCCATGTGAGCTGCAGAAGAGGCGTGTTGGCATGATGCAGACTTATTCCCTTTATGGATGAAAAACTAGAAAAATCTCCCACTTGGCGTGAAGTGGAAGCTTTCTTTTCGTTATCATGTAAAGACGTGCAGCAGAAAGCGCGTTTAATCTCGCATGCTGTATTTTCTTACTCACTTCCAGTTTTATTGACTCGTCAAACAGCAGCTGGAAGTGGAAGGAATCCAGATGTTTTTATCGCTTTAGAAAGAAATGTTCACAAGTATTTTTATAACATAGTTTCCAGAAAGACGTCCAGCTGAAGGTCCTGCAGCTTCTCCGTCTGTATTTCTGCTGTTTGCTGTGTTGTCGTATCAGATTGGACAGAAAATTAGACTAATCTAATGAACGATGGTCTCATCAGGCCGGATGCTGCTCAACAGCCGGGTCTGCAGAGGGAGTAACAATGGGGGTGGAGCGCCAGAGGTTTCCTGACCCTGGAATGATCTGGAAGTATCTGAGCAGCAGTCATGGTTGCAGATCATCCTTTATGTTTCATCCCACCAACGTTCAAACTGTCAACAGCTTCTCCAACTTTGAATCATAAATGTCGACATTAATCAGTGTCTGTAACGTTTCCTCGTATCCTCAGCAATGGATAGCCGGTCCTGGACACAAACAGGACCATGGACAGCTCCGAGCCGGTCCAGGACATAAACAGGACCATGGACAGCTCCGAGCCGGTCCAGGACATAAACAGGACCATGGACAGCTCCGAGCCGGTCCAGGACATAAACAGGACCATGAACAGCTCTGAGCCAGTCCAGGACAGAAAACAGGACCATGGACAGCTCCGAGCCGGTCCGGGACACAAACAGGACCATGGACAGCTCTGAGCCGGTCCAGGACACAAACAGGACCATGGACAGCTCCGAGCCGGTCCAGGACATAAACAGGACCATGAACAGCTCTGAGCCAGTCCAGGACAGAAAACAGGACCATGGACAGCTCCGAGCTGGTCGTGGACACAAACAGGACCATGGACAGCTCCGAGCCAGTCCAGGACATAAACAGGACCATGAACAGCTCTGAGCCAGTCCAGGACAGAAACAGGACCGTGGACAGCTCTGAGCCGGTCCTGGACACAAACAGGACCATGTACAGTTCCGAGCCGGTCCTGGACACAAACAGGACCATGAACAGCTCTGAGCCAGTCCAGGACAGAAAACAGGACCATGGACAGCTCCGAGCCGGTCCTGGACACAAACAGGACCGTGGACAGCACCTGTTACCGTTACTCCTGCGTTCAGCCTCCGACCTGAGAAGGCAACCTTCTCCTAAGCGATGCACGGCCACAAACACATGGATGAGATCGGTTCCATCCCAGCGAGGTTCTGTTGCTTTAACGATTTTATTCTGGGTACAAGGCGGCCGCGCTGTTGCTACTGACTTGGGGCGACTGTGAAGTGACAGTTTGGTGGCTGATGCACGGTCTGCATGCAGGGCAGAACCAGACAACTAACACACACTCAGAGATGCAAAAGCAAGTAGTAGCAGCGCAGGTTGACTGTTTATCTGGCGAATTCACAGTGAACATGAGATGCTGCTGGGGGGGGGGGGGGGGGGGGCAGGAGGGGGGGGGGGGGTTGCCCGGAAAACCATATTATCCTCTGCTAGAAGTCCTGATTGTAACTGTTCACACAACTGACGCTCGCAGCAGGAGGCGTCCGACTGATGTTTGGTCAGAAATCAGGAAGGAGTGTCGGCGTATTGCTGCTGCTTGGGGGGGTGGGCGGGGGGGTGAGGTGGGTGAGTCTGTTGCTGACAGACTGAATACACTGAGAAGTGAACAGGGAGCAGTAATGCACCAGTATACCACAGACAGGGAGGGAGGGAAGGAAGGGTGCGCCAGACCATCCCTCATCAACCCCGCCCCCCCCTCTCCTGCATCAGGGAGGAGGGCTATCCCAGCTTCCACCCTCCCAGCATCGTGATCTCCCCTCTGCAGTATCTCCAGTTACAGTTACTGTACCTCCTGCTGCTGACAGGACCCCCGCTGCTAGTCGCACATGAAACCATTAAGTTCTGTACGATTTAAAAAGCTTTACAAATACTACGAACAACAACTTGTCCTGTTTCTTTTTCCTCATCACTAACATGCACATTACAGCAGCAACAGATATTTGCTTCCATGCTTCTGTGGGATCTTGTGGATAAAGTTGGTTTAAGCACATTTCTGGAGCGTTATCCTGATTTATTAGTTTTCTTCCTGATGGAAACTCCAACAAATCTTCACTTTTGCACCAGTATACCTGGCAAGTACTGTAAGCACTGCCAGACACTATTAATATGTATTCACTCTACTTGGAACTCTGCAGAGCACTACACTTATAAAATTATGAATTTACTAGACTGTGTGCAGAGGGACCTGGTTCTGGTTTCAGCAGAACTGGACTTAAAATGGTCCAAAAAGGCTAATTTAGAGTCTCTTCTGATGAATAATTGTTAAATACGATGTTCAGGTTTGGATCCCATGAAGAATGAAAGAAACTGTGGACTTATCTTAGCTGTGCATCAAAATGAAGAGAGAAAAAGGAGAAATATTTACTGAGCAGTGATGAAAACATCACCCAGTTCATCCAAAAAACAAAAAAAAACAAGAAGCTAATAGTCATCCAGATACAAACAGAAAGCCGGAAGAGCCGCTTTAACATGTAAGATGCCTGAAATATGCCGCTATTTTTGCGCATCACAACGGACAGCCCGTTTCCCACTGGTGCAAAACGCGGGTTAAATAAAGCTTTTCCCTCATTTTTACCTCCTGTTCTGGTTCAGCAACCCCGCACGCGCACACGCAACCTGAATCAGGCGGCTTCGGTAAGTAAGTAATAGGATCTGGGATCTCTGGAGGTTTAACAAGCCGCTTCGAGCAGCTCCGCGACCGCCGCCTCTCCATCCCCAGCAGCCCCTGAAAGCAGCACCTGGCCGCCGCGGGAAGAGGCTCCAAGCGCTGCTGCGGATCGGTTACCTGAACCGAGGCCTCTCCGTGGCAACGTGGGTCTCTCTGGGGTCGTCCTCCGGGGGGGTCCAGCCGGTCCGACTCTCTCTCTCCGAGGGCTGCTGGGATTCCTCACCACGCTCTCCCTGGTCCGCTGACGGAGCTCCTCTCCCGCCTCTAGCGTCAAGCCGCGCCGCTGCAGCCGGAAGTCACGGTGCACGGATTTCAAAATTAAACCATCTTTGACTTTCTTTACCAAAAAGTTAGTTTTAATTTTCCAAGGAAAAATCATTTATTTTTCTTGATTTTCTTTTATTATGTAATTTTTTTGTTGAATCACAAAATAAAAACAAAGTAAAAATCATTTTTTAAGAGACACACAAA
Source organism: Telmatherina bonti (assembly GCF_933228915.1). Lineage (NCBI taxonomy): Eukaryota > Metazoa > Chordata > Actinopteri > Atheriniformes > Telmatherinidae > Telmatherina > Telmatherina bonti. The sequence continues at coordinate 9,200,353 of NC_136628.1, read as the reverse complement.
TGTTTCCTTCATTTAACAGTCTGTTAAAAAAAGATAGATAGATAGATAGATAGATAGATAGATAGATAGATAGATAGTTTTAAAGTATTATAATTAGTCTATATTTATTCTTCTTTAATACACTGTTAAACTTCATGCTCTGTCCAGCACCAAATGCTAGGTACTGCTATGGAGCTTAGTTGCTATCAATAGTGATGGGTGAGATTAAAAAAAAATTCCTGACAATATGATGCCATGCCACTTTATGGCACTTTTTTTTTTTTTTTTTTTTAAATCAATATCAATACCTCTTGCCCCTTTAAGGAAAATTATACTGTTCAGTTTGCATTGATACTCTAATTGCAATGGCAGTCTAGAAATATATATTTTTAAAAAATAGAACATAAACAACATAAACAAAAATATGGAACATAAATACTAGAAAAAAAAGGCTTTTAAAGCGATAAATTATACCAATTAATAAATTAAACAAATAAAGATAAAAATTATAAAACTATGAAACTACACATTATTATTAGAATACTGACACTTGTTTACTATTTAAGCATGAAAAGTTAAAAATGTAATAAGTAAGAGTAATAAAAAATAAAAAATAAAAAAAAAAGAGTAATATGATGAATTAAATATGACAGAATGTGGAATAATCTGCATTAAACCATTCAAACAAACATCACTAAAAGCAGCAACATCATCATGACATCTGATATGCAGCCATGATCCTGTGACACAGAAGAAAAACACAGCGGCTCGGCTTTACGTGCAATTTTATTGCCTTAAACTCCAAGAAGTAAAAAAAAAAAAAAAAAAAAAACACCTTACATGAGCAAAGTGGTATAAAAAAAAGTATTCTAATCCAATATTTAACTAGCTGATGTCAAAGTATTGACCCCAGCATATGGATACGCCCATCCGTCAGTGTTTCGTTCAGCAACTTGTGCAAAATTTATTGAAACATTTAACAGTTGGACATGTGCTGATGGTACAGATCTTATGATTGAAGTTTGCAAACAATAAACAACAAACATGGTTTGCAAACAATGGAATCACGACAGCGGCTTCACAGGAGAAGAGTCTGACTGCTGAACTGACCTCCCTTCCAGACCTTAAAACTTCTGCACATTCATGAAAACAATTGTCCAACAACCAAGTTCCAGGACGGAGATGTGTTGCTTGTGTGTTCTGTTGGGAATGGGTTCATTAAATCTGCACAAGTATAATACAAAACAAAGTGTGTTAAAGACAGCTTAGAATATAAATTTTTTTTTTAAAATATATTTTATTGCATTCATGAACGTACGTAGAAGTTGATATAAAACATATTTTGAAGGCACAAACAGGAAGTGCTTTGTATCCTTAGCCTGTGTGTGTTGGTGTGTGTGTAATCAACAACAGTGGTCCTCCTCTCAGCAGGGAGAGGAGGTTGCGCGTGGGGGTGACGGAGGAGGAGGGGGGGGCTCACTGCGCATGCGCACAGCTAACAGGCCTGCTGTAATCCCCCTATGTCACAAATAACAAGAGGATGCAATATGCTGTAATTAAGAGTAAACTATCCAGCTAATTACAGTCTTCCACATGCATCAGCTCTGACTACATAATCTCTCACTTAGAGATTACAAGAAAAACTAACTGGCAGATTTACATTATTTTTCCAAACTTATCCACCGTATTCCCCACATTTCTCTCAGCAGTTAAAGCATCAAAACTCTGTCATGTTTCATTGAATTCTTACAGAACAACAGTTTGTCATAATTTCTTCTGGATTTGAAGACAAAACTCTAAAAGAATCAAGGTTGTAAATGTTCAGATAAAGATTTGCTTAGCTAAGCAGTCTAAACCTATAGCAGCATAACTAAGGGATGCTAAAATTTGAATGTCTCAATATCTCGTCATGTGCCCTTGAGCATCAATTACAGCTTGACAACGACGTCTCATGCTGTTCACAAGGCAACTTATTGCCTGCTGAGGCATGGCATCCCACTCTTCTTGAAGGGCAGCCCTCAGGTCATTGAGGTTCTGGGGTGCAGGGTTTCGAGCCTCTGCACGACGGCTCAGCTGATCCCACAGGTTTTCAATGGGATTCAGGTCTGGAGAGAGTGCAGGCCATTCCATCTGAGGTACACCAGTCTCCAACAGCCGTTCCCTGATGATGCGGCCTCGATGAGCAGGAGCATTGTCGTCCATGAAGATGAAATTAGGCCTGTGCTGTTCATGTAGGGGCACAATCACTGGATTAATGATGTTATTCAGGTAGTATGGGCTTGTCACTGTACCATTCACAAAGTGTAGGGCAGTTCTGTACCAAGTGGACAGCCCTGCCCACACTGTAACACCGCCACCACCAAAAGCTGGCCTGGTGACAACAGTGGCTGATGCATAGCGCTCTCCCTGACGTCTCCAACATCGTTGCCGGCCATCATTTCTGCTCAGTGTGAATCGACTTTCATCAGAGAACAGCACTGAGGCCCACTGGTTCCTCGTCCAGCGTAAATGCTCCCTGGCCCATGCAAGACGATGATGCCTGTGCCTGGTGGTGTGGTCAGGTACCCGTGCAGGTCGTCTAGCACGCAGACCACGCTGATGGAAACGGTTTGGAATGGTCTGACGTGACACTTGGGTGCCTCTCACCTCTCTTAAACGTGCCTGGAGTTGAGTGGCATTCATCATCCGGTTTCTCAGGGCAGTGTTCACAATGTAGCGGTCATCAGCACGGGATGTGGCCAAAGGACGTCCACTTCTAGGCCTTTCTGTGACTCTTCCAGTCTCTCCATATCTCTGTTGCAACCTGCTGATGACACTCTGTGACACTCCAAGCTCAGTGGCCACTTCTGTCTGAGAACGTCCTGTTTGAAGCATCGCAATGGCAAGGGACTGTTGTTCCATTGTTAGGTGTCGTCTTGGTCTCATGATGTCAAAATGTGAACAGCATGATGAGGACAACTGTTTAAACACCAGCTCTAATTGAACCAGGACATTTATTGGTCAATTCAAGGATCACACACCTGCCGTGATTTTTGCCGTTAAGCTCCTTGTTAGAGAACAGCAACTTGTGCAAAATTTATTGAAACATTTAACAGTTGGACATGTGCATTTAAAAGCTTAGAGAAGATCACATTAAGTTCACCTGTACAGGTTTGAATGCATTTTAGGCTTGTTGTGAAATTTCACCCAAAAGCTGAATATCCCTAACTTTTTGTGAATAGTGTATGTATGTATGTGTATATATATATATATATATATATATATATATATATATATATATATATATATGATATGATATGATACACTGAGCTTCTTTCACTTTATCTCTCTCTTTTATTCCCCCCCCCCCAGATTGAGTTGGAGGTCCAACTCAATCTGTTGGTTTCCTTATATAGGCTGTTATGAATTAGCTTTCATTATGTTTTCTTCTCTGTCTGTAAAGCGTCTTGAGATGGCGTTGCTGTGATTTGACGCTATATAAATAAAGTTTAATTGAATTGTATGTCCACTTTCCAGAACCTCCAAACCTTTGACCCCTTTGCTGATGCAACTCAGGGTGATGACCGCCTCCCAGCCGGGACAGAGGTCTACATCAGGACTACATCCACATAAGAATCCAACAGTGGAACGGCAGGAAGACCCTCACTCCTGTCCAGGGTAATGCGACCGATTATGACAAAAAGAAGCTGGTCAAGAAGAACTTCGCCTGCAATGGGACAGCGATCGAGCACCCAGAGTATGGCGAAGTGCTCCAGCCTCAGGGAGACCAGCGCAGGAATATGTACCAGTTCCTGCTTGAGACTAACCTGGCCAAGGAGGAGCAGCTCAAAGTCCACGGCTTTTAGAAGCTGCAGGTCATGATTTAGTTGTTTCGGTTTAATCTTCAGACTTTATGGGATGAAAACAAACAGAGAGAGAAAAAAAGCAGCTTCATGGACTCCTGAGATGAAAAACCAGCCTGCAAACTGCTGTACAATAAGGTGCTGTTTATTTATTCATTCCATAATTCACATGTCATCTTACACTCTCCTATAGCTGTGAACTGTAGTATGTTGTAATACTGACCTCGGCCTCGTCTCCAGGGCAACACGAGCTGACCGCTCCAACGCCACCTCTGTCGCTGGGTAGCCCCCCCATACCTGGACGTTTACCCAGAGACAGAGACGTCGGGTTTGGCCTCTGGCTTCTGTGACACGTGAACGCCCGGATGAAGTGTTTGACGCGAAGCAGAGCATCTGGATGGTCGCAGCGCTGCTCCCAGGAAAAGACGGCAGCGTTTTGGTTCAAGTGTTCTGGATCTGACGCGGATTCAAAGTGGACCGCCGGTGTGTGGAGTCCCCCGTCAGCATGCTTTTAGACTTGTGCAAGCATGGATCAGGAGTGTGGTGGCCGCGGTCCAAACGAGACATCATGGCATCAAAGGAAAAAACAGACCACTGACATCTAACAGCCCACCCGCCCCCCTCTCCTGAAAACACCGCTTGCTTTCTTTATACAAGTTTAAGGCAGGAAGTTTAACTCTTTCATCACGTCTCAGTCTTAAATTCATTCCTCCCTGCGCTTGATTGTATTTTTCTTTTAGATAAGAGGACGGGAAGCCTGGAAGTATTCTAGCGTCCATCAGGCCGGATCCACTGGAGTCAAAGTCAGCGTGAGCCATCCCAGCGCGCCGCTACGCCATGTAGATGAAGGTGTTTATATCAGTCTCATCCCGCTTTATGTACTTGTGATCTATCAGCCACTCGATCTGCTCCTTGATCATCTTCTTCTGTGGTAAAAACATGTTCTTTAGGATTTCCACCAGCTCCGTCTGCAGCTGGGCGTTGTTGATGCGCTTCCTCATCTTCATTATCTGGATGATGGCCTCCTGGTTGGAGGAGAGAGGAGATCAGCAGGGGAAGGAGGGGGGGGGGGGGGGTCTGGAATGGGAACCAGTTTATCCACAGTGAGTGGGAAGAGCTCTTCTTCGTACCTGCGTTCGGAGTATCCTGAGCTGGACGATGCCCTCGTTCTCCTCCTCCCTCATGCGCTCTGTGGTGAGCTGCAGCCGACCAATCAGGTTAATCTTCCCCCTCTTCTGGACCTTTGAGTTTTTTCTGAGAGGACAGAAAGTAAACTGGTAACCAGTCTGGTTTGGTTTGTTTGGAGTGGAACTCGACACACAGGAGCGTGACTCACTGCTTCTGCTGTTTCGAGACATAAATAAGAAAAACAAGCAGATTCAGTGTTTTAAAGGCGTCTTCTGCAGGTCTGTAAGAATCCTGACTGACGTCCATTCTGGCCTCGTCAACACCTCCAGTCCATCCCAGTTTGGGTTTCTGTTCGTCCACTTGGCTTTTTAAAATTATCCACAACTTACTGATTGAATTTTATTTTACTTGAATGGGAAAATGTACGTTGATGAACATTTCATGAGATTTTACAGGACATGAGTGTTTTAAAATCCACCTACAACTGGGAACCAGTTGAATCTTGTGGAATGGAGTAAAATGGTGAAATGTCCCAACTCTTCTTCCAGATAAGATGCTAAAATTTAAGAATAAATAGTTTTTCAGGGTAAATTGAGCAGTTTTACTGGAAGTCAATGGGGCACTTCTGGTCACAGATCAGCAGAGGAAATATCTGGTACTACATAAAGTACTAATGACATCACATCAGTATCGTTATGGAGCTTTATGTCTACAAGTCGACTCCTCACAGCATTTATTTGGTTTATCCGTTGTTTTTTTCAATGGATAATTAATAATTCAGATAACGGAGGTGGCATTTAAAGGATTCTGAGCAGGTCTGAAGGTGTTTAAGCTACTTATAAAAACATCAGAAAACATCACATGTATGATGATTTTACAGCAGCTTAGGGTTAGAAACTACAAATAGTATCAAATCTATTTTTATTAACTACTCTTTAACATATGCGAGTGGTTAATCACCACTAATGTTTATAATATGGAAAATAATTTCATTTTTCTGTTTATTTATGATAAATATAGCTGTAATTCTGCTGTTCAAACTGGCATTTAAAGGGTTAAAATCCTAAAACTGATATTTTTGAGCTGGACAGAAGATTTCCAAAATAATTTATGAGAAAGTTGAAAACAAATATTCATGTAGGATAATTTTCCAGCAGTTTTTCAGACACACGCTGGGTTCCAGTGCCAAGTCGATAAAACACTAAATTTGAGTCACCAGGAACTTTTGGTCACGACGGTGAGAAGATGTTCGTCATCTTGTCCACATGTGAAAACGGTTTATTTGGAAATTTTTAGGAGGAAAAATCCACCGGATCAGACAGAAACGGATCAAATAACTGATGTTTAAAGTGGAACTATTATGTGCATTTCAGGCTAATTTATTTTTATTTCTGAGACCAGAAGGGCTGGGATTGATGGAATTATTGTCACAAATCATTTATTTACTTCAGACCGACCCTCTGCGTAGGCTGTCAGATCAGCCTGTGGGCAAAACGAGTGGATTGAGACTCTTTCGCATTAAGCCCCGCCTCCCGCCACTGCACTACATCGGGAGCGCGCACCGCACCTGCTTTCGCCGTCATTGTAACATCTCATAAACAGAAGGATTAGGCTAATATGAACTCAATAAAAAAACAAAATACAATGTCAACACATAGCATACAGCCCTACATGTTGGAACCTGAATCAGAGCCTGAAAACGAAGTGGAAAACAGCAACCCACAGCAACGAATGCAGCAGGATGTCTCTCTTTGGTAAACTCACCAGCCATCGTTGGGAATAACTTTATCCCACGTTTTCCACCCGCCTGATGTATTTGTACATGCCCTTGTTAACCAGTAGAAGGTAACCAATCACCGAACCTTATCCCCCGGAACGTCACAAGGATTTCCAAGTAGAAAAAACTCTCTAAAACGACACGTTTTTGGTCGCCATGGAAACCGAACGGAAAGAGTGCTGGAACTCAAACTCAAACTCAAACATGTGTTTAGGTGATAAAAAACAGTCTCGTTCACATGTCTGATGAGGATTCAACACTATAACACTGTACTAATTCTGTAACTCAGAAAACTCCAAATACCAGAATAGAACCCCTTTAAGGCGACTTTAAAGCTCCTTACATGAGGGAAAACTCCTGGTTGACGTAGAAAAGCGTTCCTTCTGCGAAGTCTTTGGGCGAGGACACCACCGGGTCGTACGACAAGACCTGCCGCTTCAGTTTGGGGAACGCCACCAGAGACTGCGGACAGCAGAGCAGGAGACGGGTCGGTACAAACAGCACGGCGCTTCACTGCACAGCTTCAGACTCATCGCTTATCTACCCAGAGAGTGCGCCGCAGCTCTGCGTCGGGCAGCTCGGTGGCTAACTTCAGGTTCTCGAAGCTGATCCGCTCCCTCGGCCTCTGGTTCCAAGCGAACAGCACGGCCAGCTGGAACGTGGTCACCTCCAGGTCGTACTGACCCACCTCGTTCTTAAAGGTTATCTGGAGAAACGTTTTCAGTCAGAAGGACTCGACTCTGAGCTCCACAGCTGCAGCGTTTGGTGAGAAATCAGCTGATTAACGTGTCTGACTCACGATGCCGTTGGACATGAGGTGATGCCAGTGCAGCTTCCTCCCACTGTGGTTCTTCTTGTAGAAGTCTTCCACCTCTGGTATCAAGTCCTCCAGCTCTGTGGGAAGAGACACAAAAACCTTCTCGCTGCTCCTCGACCATGCTCCAGCATTCAGGATCTTTATGTTGACAGAGTCAGCTGCAGGAAAACAGGAAAACACTTCCCGGTTCAAAGTCAGCATCTTATACTGGTCCAACATGTTCAAGCTGTTCATGTTTCAGTTCCATGTTTACGGCTATGAGTTTGTCATTTCCATCAATTACTCCATGAAGCTGGAACCTGCAGATGGTTAGTTTATCATAAAACAGCTGATTTCCCTCAAGTTAAAGGTCAAAGAAAGACTCGTAAAAAATACGAGACATAAAAAATAAATACAAAATAAAATGAAGATCGTGCTGCGATACCGTTATGACCCAGTTTGCTCTTTTTTTTTTCTTTTTTTTAGAAAGGAAGAAAAAATATCTGTGAAAAAAGTAAAACAAATTTTAAATAAAATAAATGAAAAATAATTCAAATTAAAAAAAAAAAACCATAAAAGATGGCGATTAAGTCAGGAAAAGTATATTTGTTAAAAAAAAAAAAAAAAATAAATTTTTAAAATAAAATAAAAGAATGGCAATTAAGTCTGGAAAAATATCTTTGTCAAAAAAAAAAAAAAAAAAAAAAAAATTATATATATATATATATATATATATATATATATATATATATATATATATATATATATATATATATATATATATATAAATATGTCCATCCATCCATCTTCTGCCGCTTATCCGGGGTCGGGTCGCGGGGGCAGCAGCCTAAGCAGGGAAGCCCAGACTTCTCTCTCCCCAGCCACATTTGCCAACTCTGCGGGGGGGATCCCGAGGCGTTCCCAGGCCAGCCGAGAGATGTAATCCCTCCAGCGTGTCCTGGGTCTTCCCCGGGGTCTCCTCCCAGAGGGACGTGCCTGGAACACCTCACCAGGGAGGCGTCCAGGAGGCATCCTGACCAGATGCCCGAGCCACCTCAACTGGTTCCTCTCGATGCGAAGGAGCAGCGGCTCTACTCTGAGCCCCTCCCGGATGACCGAGCTCCTCACCCTATCTCTAAGGGAGAGCCCGGCCACCCTGCGGAGGAAACTCATTTCAGCCGCCTGTATACGAGATCTCGTTCTTTCGGTCACGACCCACAGCTCATGACCATAGGTGAGGGTAGGATCATAGATCGACTGATAAATCGAGAGCTTCGCCTTCTGGCTCAGCTCCTTCTTCACCACGACAGACCGGCGCAGAGCCCGCATTACTGCAGACGCCGCACCGATCCGTCTGTCGATCTCGCGCTCCATCTTTCCCTCACTCATGAACAAGACCCCGCGATATTTAAACTCCTCCACTTGAGGCAGGACCTGACCCCCGACCTGGAGAGGGCAATCCACCCTATTCCGGCTGAGGACCATGGTCTCAGATTTTGAGGTGCTGATTCTCATCCCAGTCGCTTCACACTCGGCCGCGAATCGCTCAAGCGAGAGCAGGAGATACGACCAGATGAAGCCAACAGGACCACGTCATCCGCAAAAAGCAGGGACCCAATCCTGAGGCCACCAAGTCGGATCCCCTCAACACCTCGGCTGTGCCTAGAAATTCTGTCCATATAAGTTATGAACAGAATCGGTGATAAAGGGCAGCCTTGGCGGAGTCCAACCCTCACCGGAAACGGATCCGACTTACTACCGGCAATGCGGACCAAGCCCTGACACCTGTCGTACAGGGACCGGACAGCTCGTACAAGGGGGTCCGGTACCCCATACTCCCGGAGTACCCCCCACAGGAGCCCCCGGGGGACACGGTCGAATGCCTTCTCCAGGTCCACAAAGCACATGTAGACTGGTTGGGCAAACTCCCATGCCCCCTCCAGGACCCCAGAGAGGGTATAGAGCTGGTCCACTGTTCCGCGACCAGGACGAAAACCACACTGCTCCTCCTCAATCCGGGATTCGACTATCCGACGGACCCTCCTCTCCAGGACCCCTGAATAGACCTTACCAGGGAGGCTGAGGAGTGTGATTCCCCTGTAATTGGAACACACCCTCCGGTCCCCCTTCTGTTTAAGAATATAAATATGTACTTTAATAAAATAAAACAAAAGATGGTGATTAAGAAAGCTCTCACATAACGTAGCTTCTTACTTTTTACCAGAGCTGACAAAATAAAATCAATAACTCAGAGAGGTTCATTTATGCATTATTGCATAAATTATCAAATCATAAATAATAATAATAATAATAATAATAATAATACATTTTATTCGAGCCCCGGTCAATAAACGCAAGGTCGCTTTACAAATTGATGCTCATGTCGCTCCAAAACTGAGAGTTTTGCTTGTAGGAGTTTTGTCACGGTCATCAGCTGGCAGCAGCTCGGCACCAAATCATGATTAAAACAAAGGAAGACGATGGATTAATATAAAGTCTGATTACGACCAGAGAAGGATGAAGAGAATCTGTCGGAAACTTTGGAAGTCTGAGGCAGAATAACCAATAAAACGCTGCCGTCTGTAGACAGAACAGAAAGGTGTTTTAAAGCCTCCATCTCAGCATTAAGACTGCATTTTGTTGCAGTTCCAGCCTTCAGGCTTAACAGCTACTTTCTCATGATAAAATAAAAATAAAATAAGAATAAAAAAATGTACCCAGAAGGTGTGAAAGCTGCTGACGTACCTGGTAAAGCTAGCTTGTTGTGTTTATGCATTTCTTTAAAGGACTGGTTGAGATCCTCCGACACCTTGATGTCCTGAAACATCCGGGCCAGTTTGTTGACGTAGTCAGCTGGCATCCCCACTTCCTGGAAGGAAAAGATGACATCACAGGTCCATGTCTTGTGTAGCCAATGATTTATTAACAACTTGTTGACATGTAAACAGTTAAATGCTGGTTAACGTTTCTGAAAACTAACAAAGAGATGACCGTCCCGGTGAGTTCGAGCTTTTTATGTGATCTCTGTGGTGACTTCTTGATCACAATTCTGACAAACGTCTCCAGTTTACGTTGTTGTTGTTATGAGATGAAACCAGCTCGTCCTCACCCTGAGCCACTCCACCATGTTCTCCTCGATCTCGCTGTCGGCTGAGATGTCCAGGATGAGGCGGCGCGTCAGGTGGGCCTTGTGGTAGCGCATGAACACGTCTTTGTTCTGGACGTACTTCAGGACCAAAAGCTGCAAAAAGCAGATTAACAGTTAGCAGCTGTTTTCTCTTCGTTCGCTGTGGCGGCGCACTGCAGCAGGCTGCACACCTTTTATCTGACATTTTTCTAAAATACTGGTTCATCACCAGACCAGTTTTTATTGCATGTTTGATGACATGTTTTATACTCCTATGAGGTCAGTTTATATCATAATAAAGGGCTGAGGAGACAAATGTAACAGCTAAAAGTTTGAAGTAAACAGATATGTCGTTTTAAGATAAAAACTAAAGATGATTCATCATGATCTCATGTGCTGAGTCATAAATAGGGCTGTGACGATATGCTTTTGTCCCGATTCGATTCAGATTTTTTGGGTGCCGATTCGATTTAAATTGCAATTCTCACAATTCTTTGATATTGATTATTTTTGTAGATTAAAAACAAAATAAATATATGAAACTTTTTTTTTTTATTATTTATCTCGTCATTTTCTTTCATTTCAATGAGGAAAAAGACAACCCAGTTGCCAGATCATCATTCTGCTGCTATAATGCCCAAGAAGAAAAGCAAAAAGATCAATAAAAACAATAAAAATGGCAAAAATTTAACAATGGATTATTTTTATTTATTTGAAAAAAAAAATTGATTTCTTAACAAAAAATCTATTTTAAAATTGTGAAGCAAAAATATCCCGATTTTCCCACCCCTAATTATAACCCTGCAGTCTACTTCACTACGTCTTTTAGGGGTGGGAAAATTTAATCAACAAATCGAATATCGGGATATTTTGCTTCACAATTTTAAAATCGATTTCTTTTTTTTTTTTTTTTGTTAAAAAATCGATTTTTATTTAAAAAAAATAAAAATGATCCATTATGAAATTTTTGTCATTTTTATTGTTTTTATTGATCTTTCTATTTGTCTTCCTGGACATTCTAGCAGCAGAATGATGATCTGGCTGCTGTGTTGTTTTTTTTCTTAACTGAAATAAAGATAAATGAAGAGTTAAAAAAAAAAAAAAAAAGTTTTTTACATTTTTTTTGTTTTTAATCTACAAAAATCAGCAATATGGAAGAATCATGAGAATCGCAATTAAAATCAAATCGGCGCCCAAAACATCAGAATCGAATCGGGACAAAAGCGTGTGTCACAGCCCTAACGTCTTTCTACTGTCAAAGCTGCAGCAGACCATGAAAGTTGGATGGACAACCTGCTGCCTTTGTGTGCAGCGCGGACCTCAAACGCTGCAGTCCTGCAGCTTTTAGATGCTTCCTGCTCCAACACACCTGATTCAGATAAAGGAATCCAACAGCTGGTTCTGCACATTAATCTGTGTCAAGTGTGTTAAAGGTACAGTATGTAAGATTTTTAATATTTTCAAAATAAGTTAACTAAAAAAATAACTACAATCATAATTAGATAGTTTTCTAAACATGTAGATTCCAGTCTGTCCATATTTGATGTGTTATTAAATTACAAGTTTAATTAATGACCAAGACCCTTCTTGAATGTTTTCTGACCAGTAAAAGAAAAAGTACTTTTTTCCACCAGTAGGGGGAGTATAAGCCCATTTATTGCAGAGCGGCTCTGATTCCTGCCCTCATTGGAGCTGGAAAGGAGGAGGGGTGAGTTTTGCTCATTACTGCCAACCTGTGGTGGTTTGTGGAGGTAGCAGTTTTGTGGTTTTGTTCACGACCTGGTGTTTGCCACCTGGTGGTGAAAAGAATCGCCTTGAAATCTTACATACTCTGCCTTTAAAGCAGGGAACCTGCAGGTCCATTTGTGCCGGACGCAGAAGACGGATGTCAGGTATCTCGTTTTGGCCAGGAAACTCGCGCCCTTTCCAGCATTTTTATTTTCCCGTAAATCTCCTGGATTATACCGGTAATACGGGAAGAAAATAAACGGATACGAGGAGACAACTTCCCCCCCTCCAACATGTGGCAACCATATACCTTCTCACACGGTGACAGACGCCTCTCTTACTGCCACCACGACCCTCCTGGCAGCTGCCAAGAATTTCCCTCATTTTAAAACCCAAAGCTGGACAGGTATGGATACGCAGACGGACAGACGGTTTCCTCCGTCTCCTGTGTTGGTTCCATTCCTAATTTGGTCCGTTTTTAGGGAGCTTAGCTATCCATTACCTGATGCAGAATGGAGCAAAACCACCGGGAATCACAGGGGTAGAGCTGGGTCGTAAAGCTGACACACAACCAGCTAAATCATCAAACCAGAGAAGAAGAAAGGACAACGTTTGGTTCTTCTCGTTTGTTGGCGTTTTTGGATGGATATAAACAACTTTATAGTGGTGCGTTACCACCACAAACCAGTGTCAAAACACAAGAGAACCTACAGTGAGGAACAACCATGGCAGCATAAAAGGCAAATGGACATATGAGGACGGCGATGTAGGACCAGGTTTGAGAAAGAAACTCCATTCGTGAGGAAGCAAAAATGGGTCTTAAAGGCAGACTAGGAGATTTCTTCCAGGAGCATTTCTACTATTAGTACTTATTATTTATTACTATTGTACTAAAAATCCCCTTCACGTCCTGACTGACTGCAGCCGAGTCAGTAAATGCTTTAACACAAATAGGAAAAAAAAATTAAATACTTGTGAAACGGACAGGACTGAAAAAACACGATCCACTTGTTTAAACCGGCCCGTTCTAAACGACTGGATGGTGGTACGTCTATCCAACCCAAAGCCATTCGTCCCTCCCCCATCAACCCCTGTGGGTTTCTGTGCTTTGGAGGTGTGGCTTCAGGGAGAAATGTGAAGAAACAGGTTTGGACTATTTTCTAAATGTAGCTCGTTTGAAGAGTTTTTCCAGGATTTCTCACATTTCAGTGGGAAACATCACAGACCTGAGCTTCACACCGACACACACACCTGTAGTCCTAAACAACATTTATCAGGAAAACCTGACAGGAGATGTCACTGAGCAGTGCGGTGCTGGACGTTTCTGACGTAAACGTGTGCATGTTTCTGTAAAATGCTTTGAGTTCCCATCAGAGCACCAGTCTGAATCACACATTTCTAACAGGCTGAAAAGGAAGACGTCTGCTGCAGCCGAAGGGATGAAAAGAAGTTCAGACAGAACACATTGCTTGCCACCACATCAGTGCCATTTTTCTGCAGGTGAATGAGACGCGTAAGAAACATTTATCAGCCTTGATTCTGTCAGAGGCAACAAAAACTGTCAGAGAGGTAAAAACCGAAGAGCAAATCAAACCAGTGAGAAGTGATCTATTGAGTCTGGGTCTGAGGGAGAGTCAGTCGCTCTGTAACGGCCCTTTTCCATCAGTATCAGCTTGTCTCAACTTAACTCGCCTCAGTTTGTAGGGTTTTCCACTGGGCTTTCGTACCCGTTCACCGGTACTTGTTTTGTAACTAATTGGTCAGGGGCGCGGCCAATCAGAGGTCAGGGAGTGACATCACTGGAAGAGCGACTCCAACTCGCAAGTTGTTTACATTACGTAACAAGCAATGGCGCAACAAAAGTCTGTTCCACGGTCCAACTCTGAGGTGGACACATTTCTCTGCTTGGTTGCTGAGGAAAGGATACAGAGGGAACCAGATGGAGCGACAGGAAATGACAAAATTTATCAAGAGCTTAATGTCTACGACTAGCAACGGAGTTTCCAGCAGTGTCGAGAAGCTGAAAAAGCTCCAAAGTGACTATCGGCAGGTCAAGGACCACGATGGTCGGAGTGGATCAAACAGACAAGACTGGAAGCGGTTCCAACAGATGGATACGATTTATGGTCAGCGACCGGCGAGCCGCAGACCAAGTAGCAGATTGCCTGCAGGTCCTGTGTTGTTATAGAGGTTGTCGTGCACAACACTGACGTTACAGTGATTTCACACAAACCCCGCCCCTTTTAGACCTGGTACTAAACTGTAATGGAAAAGAAACCGGACCAAGCTGAGACAAGTTGAGTTGAGACAAGCTGATACAGAGGGAAAAGAGACATAACAGAGTCAGACTGGCACTCACACTGTTCACAGACTGAGCTCTTTGTTATTTCTGCCTCTTGTGCAACAGCTGATTAGTCAGGATGCAACTCTTTCACCTGTGTTGATCTTCAAGAAGGGGGGGCCCAGAAGGTGTACTCCAACTACAGAGGAGTAATACCCCTCAGTCTAACTGATCAGGCCAATTCAGGGTACCTGGAACAGACGGGTACATGGATAGTAGAGCCTCAGACTGAGGAGGAAAAGTGGGTTTTTGTCCTGGTTGTGGAACAGTAGATCAGCTCTACACCCTCTTCAGGGTCATGGGAGTTCACCCAACCAGTGTGTGTGCCTGTGGACTCCTGTGGACTCCTGTAGGGGGGCTGTTCTGGGAGAATGGAATACCGGACAGTTCAGTCCCTGTATGTCCCAGAGATTGGTCCAGTTTGCTGGCAGTAAGTCAGATTTGTTGGACGCTGCAAAGGCTGCCCGTTATCACAGATTCTGTTTGGTACGACAGTTTCCTAACACCTCCCAGCATCTACTTGGAGGGGACGCAGGATATGAGCTTTCACATCATGACACACCTGTTTGTGTAGGTTAGATGTACAACATGTACAAAACAAAACCTCTGAGTGGATTAAAGTTCTTTATAATAAACTTATTTTTGTCCTATTTTAGTTCAATCTGTCTTTGTACACGTCATTCCTCCCCACCAAGACTTTAAAAACACATCGGGGATGCAATAAAACCAAAGTAACAATGAGGATGGGGTGGACAACGGCCACGCTACATGACAGAAAAACTTACTACTTCCTTGAGCTTGGCCTCAATCTCCTCAGAGGTGAGCTTCTTACTGAGCGGGGTCTTCCTCAGGAGCATGTCGCAGTAGTTGGCCAGCAGCTCTGGACACTTGGACTCTGGCTGAGTTTTCAACCCTACCCTGTAAACACAGCGCCGACAGACAGACGTGACTTCTCTACTGTTCAGGAAAGAAGCAGAATCTCATGGACAGAGTTTTTCTTACCCTTTCTGTTTCATGGGAAGCTCTAATTTAAATATAGTTGCATCATTCACAACAGCTTTATATGCCTGCAAAAAAAAAAAAGTTTATGAAACAGGTAAGATTTTTGGTCATTAGGATATTTAATGACGGCTAAAGTCAGGAAAAGTCTCAGCTCACTTTGTCTCTTGCTGTCAGGAAGCGGGGATCGTCCTGGAAGGCCTCCTTCACCAGGCGACTGAAGCGGTTAAACAGGGTGAGAAGCTGCTCCACGTATTTCTCCGAGTCCTGTAACAAGAAAAAAGAGCTGAAATTAAGCGGAAATCCTCTTCATGTCGCCAGGGGGCGTGGCTAACGCCTAGTTCAGATATGAACATGTCGATGTGTTCAGGATGGGACTGGCATTGCACATTTTGGTGCAGTTTTCTGGTTTTATGTGGAGTTTTTTCAGCATTGTGTTTCATGGTGAAATATCAAACTTTGAGAGACCGCACGGCCACGCACACAACCACGCCCATGGCCACGCCCACTGACAATGGCAAAATCTTTCAATAAGATTTGCCTTCTGAACATTCGGACTGAGTTTGGTGGGTTATGTGATGAAATCACTATAACAAGTTTGTTCAAATGTGACATGAGCAAAGCGCCATAATCGAACATTTGACCCGAAATGGCTGACTTCCTGTTGAGTTTGAAGCATGTGTCCAAGAGGCTTTTTTGTTCCCTGTGGCGTGTAGAACGTGTGTTCCCAAATTCATAAAGAATGATAAGGTGCAGTGGTGGGGCGGCAAAAATAAATGGCACTAATGCGTAATTTTAGCATAAACTCACCCCAGAAAGAAAACTTATGTATTCCCTAATCGGCAACCTCCGGCAGTTAAAAGTGAAGCCTATGTGGAAGGGCATAAACCTGCAGTTCCCCCTTCATCCACTAGGGGCTCCAAAACAGAGCAAATCCCCATGTTAAAAAGACCAACTTCACAGCAGAATTAAACATGTTTACAGCCTGGTTCAAAAATCCATTTAATCCGGTTTAGTAGGTCAGGTTTACCTTCATGACAACTGTGGGGGGAGTTAATTTTTTTCTTTAAAAGTAATTTAATCTCGAAGTTTGGCATATTTAGGGGCGTGTCTTTTTGATTGACAGGTACCAATCTCCCGCTTCAAGTAAGAAGAACGTAGAACAACCGCGATTTTTAGCCAGTTAACGTGACTTAGCTTTAGCCCGCTTACCTCTGTTAGCTGGTTAGCTCCTGATATCTCCCGGTTAGCTCGGTTAGCTCTTAGCTACAGAAAGCTCGAAGATCGCCAGATGTCAGTCATCCACCTCCACATCCCTCACAGCCTCTCAGCTCCATCTCTTTGCCCATTTTTGTATTTTCCGGGTGAGACGACACGCATGCCCCTGCCAACATGACGATGGTAGGAACCCCCCACTGAGCTTCAATTCAGCTCTTCAGAAACCTACGGGTGACGTCACGGAGGCTCCGCCTATCTTTTTATATACAGTCTAAGGCAGGGATGCCCAAGTCCGGTCCTGGAGATCTACCATCCTGCTGTTTTTAGGTGCAACCCTTCTCCAACACACCTGAATCAGATAAGTGGCTCGTTAGCAGGCCTCTGCAGAGCTGAATGACATGCAGGAGAGGAACTCAGCTATTTGACTCAGCTGTGCTGGACAGGGGTTGCATCTAAAAGGTTAAGGATGAAAGGTTTCAAGGACTGGACTTTGGCACCCCTGGTCTAAGGTATTCCCTCCCGAGAGAGGGGAGTTTAGTAAGTTTTTTTTTGTTTTTACCTTATTGAGGGCACCAACAAACGTGATTTAGTGGATAACGGAATAAGAAAAATAATAACGCTACAACTCAAATAGGCCTCCTCACCACCTTCAGTGCTCAGACCAGATGTGTGAATATATCAGAAGATGCTACACTGTGCTCAGAAAGGGATGGACATGGTCAGCAGCAACACTCAGGTAGGCTGTGCTGGTTAAACAATGTCATACTGGTACTAAGGGGACCAAAGTGGGACTTCTGCTGCTGCTTCAAGGCTGGACATGTTGTGTGTTCAGAGATGATGTTCTGCATATCTTGGTTGGAACCAGCAAATATTTGAGTTTCTGTTGCCTAGGGGTGGGGAATCGAATAGAAAAAAAATGGAAAATTGGGATTTTTTGCTTCACCAAAAAAAAAAAAAAAAAAAAAAAAAAAAAAAAGACATTTTTGTTTAAAAGAAAAAAATAAAAAATATAGATAAAATAATCCATAGTAAAATTTTTGTCATTTTTATTGTTTTTAATGATCTTTTTACTCGTCTTCGTGGGAATTATAGCAGCAGAATGATGGTCTGGCTGCTGTGTTGTTTTTTCCTTAATTGAGAAATTAAAAAAACGAGTAAATAAAGTTTTGAACGTGTCGCAATTTAAATCGAATCGGACCTAATCATGTCTCAGTTCTTTCTAGCTGAGAGAAGAAGGAAGTTACTTGGGAAATGAGCGCCTTTCGTTACTTAAGTGTAATGATCATGAATCAAAAATCCGTTTGAATTTAGAATTGATGCTGAATTGAATCGTAACCCTGGAAACGGGAATCGAACTGAACCTTTGAGTTGTTGTTAGACTGACATCCCTCCTGTTGCCTTTCTATCTTCTCCAACCAGTCTGTCCATTCTCCTCTCACATCAGCAACCATGTCCATCGTCGTCTCCACCATGTCGGCATGCTGCCGTGTGACTGGCCGGTTATTTCATTGTGTTAAAAAGAATGTGAACAGGTGAAGCTGATAAAGCGCCTGGTGTGTGTGTGTGTGTGTGTGTGTGTGTGTGTGTGTGTGTGTGTGTGTGTGTGTGTGAGTGATACTTACAGAGGTAATAGTCTCAGCTGAAGCCACCATGTCTGCCAGGCCTGCACTCATGATGTGCTCCTCCAGGTCTTTCAGCATGGGCTCGATGCCGCTGGGAACTTTGTCCATCAGAGAGAACATCAGATGCAACTCTGGGTGGAAAATAGAGAGCAGCTTTCAGACGGATGACCACTTATTGATTTAATAAAACAAAACTGTAGCTACAATCATGAGGACAATAATGTGTAGACCAGAAGTCTGAGCAGCTCTGGATGTGACCTGCTGAATACTGAGGTTTCATTTGGCAACATTTACACAGCAAGCAGAAAACTGGCGAATTTAAAATCCATTATGGAGGACGACCTTTGTCTGTTGGGCCAAATCAAGCTGCGCAGACTTAAACACATGAAGACGACCAATGCAGACACCAGATTATTCACTTTTTACTAAGCAAAATCTACTCCCACAGCGATTCACGGAGGTGTTTTACAGTTAAATGATAAAATTATCTGGGAAAGGAATGCTGCATCAGCTCAGTGAGGGAGGAGTTTAGGTACCAGATGATTTTATTTACACTAAGCATGACTCCTGAACCCAGAGACAATGTGTGCAAAACATCTGGTCTGTAACAGGAGATAAATCTGGGTTCTCTTACTGGATTAAAAAAAAGACGAAGAAACAAAAAAACTATGTAAATCTGGAATAAACATAAACTTTACAGCAAGTATCACAGAAAAGGTTTGTGTATCTGTGATGAAACTTGTCTGACAGCTTCATCATTTTTTCACCTTTTTAAACCACATTTACAGCAAAAACAAACAGTTTATGATGTTAACGCCTGTCTGAAGATCATCACTGTTTCCAGACATGAAAGTCACCTGCTGTGTCTCTGCTGAGTGTGTGTGTGTGACAGAAACGTTAGCATTAAGTTTGCACCCATCCAAAGGTTTTAACATGAGAAAAATGTCTATGAATAAAAAAATATATCAGAAATTTACAAAAGAATGTTATTGTAAAGGTTTGTTATTAAAGTGAAATATTAATGAGCTTGTAGATATTGTGATGAGTTACCATCCTGGTCTCTTTGTGCACCCATCATCTCCTGCCATGTAAAAAAACCTGCATCACCACAGCGTTGCATCGTGGGAAATAGTTGGCACGACATGCTCCAACAATCACTGACACATTTTGCAACGATGAGTGCAATCTGGGTTAGCTTCAGCTTCAGCCATGTTGGTTGTTGTGTTTAAACTGTGTGTAAACCAGTGAAGAAAAACAGCTTGAATAACTGAATGAATTAGAGGAAATGTGTGTGATAAATGTGTGTGAGAAGTTCACGGTTTACTCTGGTAAAATGAGAAGATACTTGGAGATTTAAAAGTTAAAAACTCAAACTGGATGTGGAGATAAAATGTTAAAACATTTATTAAAGGTGTGTTTGTGACTGCATATGTGGAAAGATTCATATTATAGTTATTTTTCTGCCTTAAATGTGAATTGTTTGTATTTTTTTAATCCTGCAAAACTAATAAAATGAGTTTCATGATGCTTTACTATTGATGTGAGGAGTAGATATGAAACCAGTTGAACACATTTAGGAACTGGAAACAAGACTTATTACATGAACGCTTTATTCTGTAATCAGTGATGGTTATGGTCAACCTGATGCAGAGATTTAACCTCATTTTACTGGTTTTTCTGTCAGACTGGAAGAACCAGAGACGTGGAGCGAGAGACGGAGTCCTCGTTGGTTAGAAACTATCAACATGTGGTGAATAGATGGATGCATCATTAGTAAAGGTTTGTTAACTAACTTAGTCAGGTTTGTATTAGTTTATATGTAAATGAACATGTGCTGGACAGCGCTGGGAGTAAGGCGATGCAAAGTAACATTCTGCAGTAACAACAGTATTGAAGTAAAGCATTACACTTAAAATATCAGCCAAAAAATGACTTTACTATACTGTAGTAAGTAAAGTTTCTTACGTTCCTCCAGCTGTGTTGCCTTGTGTGTAAAGTTCTGTTTAAGTACTGCGTGTGTGAGCGTGTGTCTGTGTCTGGACACACTGCCATAGAGGCGGATTTAAGTGAGGTAAAATCAGTGTGTCCACTTCTGGAGTTCATAGAATAAAACGAGAATTTATAACTCATTGGGTTTTTATTCTGAAGTCTAAAAAAATAAAAATATTTCAGAATTAACATATTCTCCTAGGAGTTTACATGAAAATAATAATTCTAAATGGGAGTTTACATGAAACACTTAATTCCTCTTTAGAGCGGCGGGTTGGGAAGGGTTCTGATTGGACAGAGGGTGCACGTGACGTATGACGTATACCGGGAATAAACAAAGTTGACTCCCTGCTTCTCGTCTTTTCAGTCATAACTTGTAAAAACTACATAATAAGTACCAGTTTCACCGCTATTTTTATTATAAATGTGAAGTAGCAGCTCAACACGAGCATACTACTTCACTTTCTGCAGCAACTGAGAAGCAGAGGAAAGATAGACCACTGAACACGGGAGGCAAAACAACGCGCGTCATCGGGACAGGATAAGGTAACGAGCATGCTCAGAATGACCGGAGTTAACTTAGAGCAGATTGAAGGTTTACATGACAGAGGAATTAAATAGTTCAGAATTAAAATGCGAATAAACCAGACACTTACATCGGAATTAAGTTTAATTCTGAATAAAAATTAGCATTAAGAATTAAGTATTTACACGGTTATTTTTTATCAGTTTAAAGCAGAATTAACTTTTATTAGGAATTAAAACTCCCATGTAAACGCACGGCATGAACGGATCTAATTTACATGGAAGAGCTGATGAGCATCATGGCAGCGGCCTTTAGCTTGTCGGGGAATTTTACAGCAAGTCGTTCTGCTTCCTGCAGAACACGGAGTGTGTGTTCCATGTGTGTGCACGCTGAATAAGGAAACATGAAAGTAAAGTAACACATGGGGACGTTACATTTCCAAGGCAGTAATGGTAAAGTAATCTCACTACAATTTACAAAAGTAACTAAGTAACAACCCAGCAGTGGTGCTGGATAGATACGTTCTTGTTTCCAGTCAACCTGAACATCCTTCTTATCTGAGGACACGTGGCTGCTGGACATGTCAGACCTGAATTCAGAGATGTGGCTGTGCAACACACACACACACACACACACACACACACACACACACACACACACACACACACACACACAGATGTAGAACAGATGCCGGACATGGGGAAGTTTGTTCAGGACTACTTCCTGCTGCAAACCTGAGCTGGCGGAGTTGCTGGCGGGAGCAGTCCTGCTGTACTCACTCTCTGTCTCGTTTCGTTTGATCATGCCGGGACATTCAGCCAAGATGGTCTCCTTGAAGGACGTTACAAGTGCATTGACGCAACACTCCATTAACTGAGGAGATAAACGCATTAGAGAAACAATATAATGAAAGATCAAACTACCTGAAATGATCATGCAGATGAATTTAGGTTTAACGGGACAAATATTTATGCAGAGGTATGAAGACATTGTGAGAAACTGGACAAAATACGTTGCAGTCATCTATAATAATAAAAAATCAAAAGCCTAAAAACTGCTCAAATAAAGCTGAAACAAAACAGAAACTGGACATTTGAAAGAAGAGATTTTAGCTAAGCATTTTCTAACCAGCTCAGCTGTAAACTGCTCGGCTGCATCTCGTAGGAAACTCACCGCTTGTACGGAGTTACAGTCACGTCTCGTCTCCAGATACCTCAGAGCCCGGTTTTCCTCTTCCCGCAGCTTTGAATCCGCCTGGTGGGAACGCAGAGTTTGTAAAAGTGCGCATCAAACTGTTGATTCATGAACAGCTGACAGGAAATCGGCTCAGATACGACGTGTTTCTTCTGTGAAAAGCTGCTGGTTTGGAGACGTTGCTGCTGGTCCTTGTGTATGCTGCTCATATCAACCATCATTCCTCGTTATTTATTATCTCTGTCTACCTGCTTAGTGGGGGGGGGGGATTGAATAATCAAAAATCAGGATTTTTTTGCTTCACAATTTTAAAACCGATTTTTTTTGTTTAAAAAAATATCCTTTTTTTTTCCCAATAAATAAAAATAATCCATTATAAAATTTTTGCAATTTTTATTGTTTTTATTGATCTTTTTACTTGTGTTCTTGGGCATCACAGCAGCAGAATGATGGTCTGGCTACTGTGTTGTTTTTTCCTCATTGAAATCAAGAAAAATGACGAAAAAAAAAAGTTTGATACATTTTATACATACACAGCAATATTAAAGAATTGTGAGAATCACGTTAAATCGAATCGGGACAAAAGAGAAGAAGAATGTAATTCTTCTTCTCTGTTTGCATCAGCAGCCGGCTGGCTGTGTTATGTCGTCCTTTCCTCAGGTGAAACATTTCCACCTCCTGATGGTGTTCTGTTGCACATCCATGTCCGATACTCACGTATTTCATGTAGTTTTGGACGCCGTTCTGCTGGAGGTAGGACGGTGCCTGCGTTCTGTAGAACCTCTCAGTGGAGTCCATATACGCCTTCTCAAAGTTGTCCCTGTAGATCTGCAGCTTGTCGTCAGGGTTGGAGCAAAGGTTCACTGTTCAGACAGTAACAGAGTCAGACTTGTGTCAGTTTAGCAGCAACTTTTTACATTTTCTCTCAATTTTACAGTTAAATATCCACAACTTTTTCTGAGTGGTGTGTATTTGTTTAGACAGGTGCCAAATAAATAAAGTTTATAGCTCTATTATTTTATTGAAGACTGTTTTGCATCAACAATCCTGCTGTTAGATGCGAATAATAACCAAAGCGTCTGACTTTTCTCGTCTGCGGCGGTCTGTATTCCTCACCGTAAGACTCTCGGACTCCGATGACCAGCTGGGAGTCGAAGGCCTCTCCCAGCCGCTCGGCGTGAACCAGCTTCATCGCGCTGTCCTGTAGTCTGTTTTTAATGTTGGAGAAGATGGATTCGTTCCACGTGTCCAGCATGAGCTGCAGTCACCAGACCAGCAGAGAACATGTAGGATTTATTTCACTGCATCCTGCTGACACAGACGAGAGAAGCTGCTCCTCACCTTGCGGACGATGCTGTCCTCCATGTTGGACTTCTTGTTGCTGCCCTGCTTGCCCATCAGAGTGATCTCCAGCTGGCAGAAGGGTTTGGGCAGGATGTCACACTGCGTGAAGAACTTCCTCCACTCCACGATGTAGGCCTTTAGCAGCGCTGTGTCATCCTGGTGACTCAGAACCCGCTTGGAAAGGGTGAGAAACACAAGTCAGAGTCAGTTTACTGCATGGAGAGGCCAAAACCCCTTTCTTTCTTTCTTTCTTTCTCTCTCACTCTCACTCTCACTCACTCACTCTCTCACTCACTCTCTCACTCACTCTCTCACTCACTCTCTCACTCACTCTCACACACACTCTCACACACACTCTCACACACACACACACACACACACACACAGCTTTCTAATAAACCAGTGCCAGCTGTCAGTAACGTATCGGTATCACCTAACGGCGAAGGCGATCTTGACTTGCTGCAGGTACACAGAGCAGACAGATACCAGCGGTTTCATCTGGGAGTCCTGGAACGTCCTGCAGATGTTCTGCAGTGACTTCAGAGTTTCTGTGGAGATTTCCCCCCCAGGACCCTTAAAACCTCTGGATTATCAGTAGGTGAGATGAAACACCTGTGTACCTCCGCCTTGCTCTCCACCGTTGTGGACACATAGAAACACACGCAGAACTCTGCGCTCTCAGCATGTTATAAAGAGAACAGCGATTTGAACAGAACCCTTTCTGCTGCCTTCTGAGAGCTCGACACCAGCGTGTCTTAATCCTGGTCCTCGGGGGCCGCTGCCCTGCACGTCTTACAGGCTACCCTACCCGACTCAAATCAACGGCTCATTATCAGGTTTTTATAGAACTTGCCAAGCAGTGAAGTTGATCTGCATCAGGTGTGCTGGAGTTGGTAGGAACTAAGACATGCAGGCCAGTGGGCCCCGAGGACCAGGATGAAGAATCACTGCTCTGGACGGCAGTTTGCTGCACCGCCGCCCTTATATCCAGCACAAACTTTCCTGCTTTATTGCTCTCACGTGAAGCGTGTGACCCGACCAAACTGTCTGGACTTTCTCCTTAACAGTCTCCAGTGCTCGTGTGTGCAAACAGCTTCAGCAGCAGAACATGAACTTTCCTCTTCCGGGGTTTTGTCTGCGAGGGTTGTGACAGTACGAGTAGACCATGGTACGGTCTGTAACTCACACACACAGGACACACACAGGCCACAGTTTATTTTATGCATAAAGAGATCTTTTTTTTTTTTTTTTTTTTTTGTTTAAATCCCAGAATTTGTTGATTCACTTGTTGTTCGTCCCGCTCAGTCCAACTAGGTGCTGCAAGGCAGCTGGAGCCTTTTCCAGCAATCATCAGGCGGGAGGCGGCTTACACCCCGGACAGGTCGCCAGTCCATCACAGGACCAACAAATCCAGAAATTATATTTTCATTTTGTCACTAAAAACAGAATTTCACAGTCGGAACAAATGATATCACTGTCCTAAATAAATGAACACTTTCATTCATTATCTTAGTCCGATGAAGGGTCGCGGGGAAGCTGGAGCCTATCCCAACAGTCTTTGGGCGAAAAGCAAGGTACATCCTGGACAACTCACCAGTCCATCGCAGGGCTTGTTCCATCCTCCACGAGAAGCAAGAACTGAGTTCTTGCTCTCGAGGCTGCAAGAACAAGAAAAAACTTCTTTTCTGTCAGGTCCATACATCCTCCACGAGAAGCAGATCTGCAGCGGGGAGGGATCACTGCGGGGGGCGATGTCTGCTTTTATGTGCGAACCCGGTTGTTACCTCCGCCAAGGAGGTTATGTTTTCCTGGCGTCTTTTTGCTCAAGATAACTCAGAAGGTTATGGAGGGATTTTTAGAAAAATTTCAAGAGTTGTTGCAAATATAAAAATGAAAAACTAATTAAATTTTGGAGGTGATCCAGATCACCGTTTGGATCCAGGAGTTTTTTTTTAAAAGAATTCTTTAACTTTGTGCTTGGCGGAGGTTTCCGCTCTCCGACTGCTTTTCTCGTTTCTTATTTAACGAGCAACTTCGTCCGTGGCAGGACGGGTCGTGCACGCAGCTGGGCGTGTCGTGCACGCGGCAGGACGGGTCGTGCACGCAGCTGGGCGTGTCTTGCACGCGGCAGGGCGGGTCGTGCACGCGGCTGGGTCCGAGTGTTTTAACGTCACATGTAAAAATGTTGGTACTTTCTCACCACCTCGATCAGCTGTTTTATCAAAACAATCCGTTTTACCTGCAACAGTAAAAACAAGGAAGCAGCAACTCCGCTTCATGCTTTCTCCGTGTTAACCACGCCCACTTCCAATGTCTGACCAATCACACGATACTTCTCAGAGCCCCGAAAGAAAAAAGTTCTGCCAGCCCGGTGTGTCGAGAACTGTCTTCTAACACGTCCGCGAGAACAAAATGACGTCATTTTCTTCTCGGAGCCTCGAGAACAAGAAAAAAGTTCTGGCTTCTTGTGGAGTATGGAACAAGCTTCACTCCTATGGGCAATTTAGAGTAACCATTAACCTAACATGCATGTCGTTGGACGGTGGCAGGAAGCCGGAGTACCCGGAGAGAACCCACGCATACACAGGGAGCTCATGCAGGCGTGCAGAGCTTGTCTGAGTCTGAGTCTGGCGTGTTCCAGCAGGAACACTTGGAAAACCTGCAGGACACCAGTCCTCGAGGACCAGGGTTGGGGATCCCTGCTCTACACCTTCCTGGAAAACTGAAATAACTGGAGTACGCTGACATTAGACGCCACGTGTACTCAGCGTACGATCACCTGAAGAATATATGGAGGTAAATGACGTGATGTCACAGCAGGACCTGGAAAAACTGGTCCAGGCTTTCATGTTTAGTCAGTTTTATTACAGCAAGTGTCTTCACGGGTCTTCCTGCAGCTGGTTCAGCACTCTGCTGCTCCAGTCCTCACTAAGACCAAGAAAATGGACTCCATCAGTCCAGTTTAGAGGTCTTTAAACTGGTTGCCTGTCCCTCTGAGGACAGACTTTAAAGCTCTGCTGCTGGTTTATAAAGGTCTGAATGGTTTCGGAACAAAACCCATCAGAGACCTCTTGACCCAATATGATCCTACCAAACCCCTCAGCACATCTGGATCTGGTCTTTTTTCAGTTCTCAGGGTCAGAACTAGACACAGAGATCTGCATTCAGCTTCTATGCTCCACACATCTGGAACTTGGTCACCAGTTCCAGCCCTGCTCCCTTACGTCTTGAGATGGCATTGCCATGATTTGACGCCATGTAAATACAGCTGAACTGAATTGAATTCCTGCTAAAACGGGAGTTTTTTTCCTTCCCACTGTCGCCTCATGCAGCTCAGGGTGCGGTACTGGATCGAAGTCAAGATTTGATACAATCATTTGGCTTCTCTTAGCTCGGCTGTTTATGAATTGGCCTGAACTGATGCGCCTGTAAAGCCCCCCCGAGACGACATTGTTATGAAGTGGTGCTAGACAAATAAAGCTGAAATAAATTGAATAGATAAGTCCTGCAGAGAATGACAAATTCAAGACCAAGGGTCTTCAAAGGCTGCTGTCCTGTAGGTTTTAGATGTTTCCCTGCTCCAAAACACCTGATTTAAATGAATGGATCCAACCGCATTATGTTCTGCGTAAAGATGTGAAAATCTGTGTCAGGTGTGTTTAAGGAGGGAAACATCTAAAGCATGCAGGAGAGTAGCCTGCAGGGTTTGATATAAACAATAAAAACTTTTATTTCTACAGTGTACAATTCTGCCAACTCGGGCTGGGCGATATATTGAATATACTAGAGATATCGTGGCTAGTCCTCTGTGCGATATAGAAAATGCCTATATTCGTCATATTCGAGTATCCTGTTGTCACACAGTTGTTTTTAGCTGTGAGCGGCGTTTCCTCCCTCCTCCTCGACTCTCCACCGCTTTGCACGGAGAGTTAAAGCAAGCGCACCTCGTTACGTACATAACGTGAGCTATGTGCTACGTCATGAGAGGCAGCGTGTAGACACTGTTGCCAACTTGGCGACTTTCTCGCTAAATCTGGCGACTTTTTTTGTGAAAAGCGACTAGCAACAAATCTAGCGACTTTTACTGGAGTTATTGGAGACTTTCCTGGTGTTTTGTCGACTGACTTTAACGCGCATATTGTAAAGTTATTGTCAGAACGAGAGTCTCTCCCCGTCCTAAAGTTGCTCCGGCTGCAGCTGCAGCCAGTCAGAGGAGCAGAGAGGACACCTGCACGACTCCACCTACAGTCACAATGAACAGCCAAATCTGCCACTGATCCCACTCTGGATCACAGAGTGGGACGTAAATTACAAAGTTTTTCACGTCACGCAAAAATAATTAATCATATTTGATTAAATTCACAGCCTCTGTCACTTACTCACCTCATCCACTGTGTGTGTGACACAAGCATATTTATCTAGCTCCTCATGTGTCTAGAAAGTACAGAAAGGAGTGGGAATCAAACCCTGAATTAAAAGCTGACTGAAGCCGTTTATTGGAAACGATACGAGGACATTCTGCCTGTGTTATAAGACTGATGTCTACGCTAAACTCTGTGATAAAAAAAAATACACAACAACTCAGAAACGTATCCATAAAGCAAAGCCTTATAATAGTTCAACCCAAAGCAAGCTAAAACTAAAAAAAAAAAAGAAAAAAAAAAAAAAAAGACTAAACTAAAAGTAAGAAAACTGCACAAATTAAAAAAACATAAATGTATCTCTGTCAAAGTGTCTCTTTTGGGTCACTGAGCAGTCCCAAGCCCAGAAAAAGGAGGAGGGTTGAACATGCAGCTAGCTATTCCACAAAACATAAGAATCCTTTGGTTAAATTTGATAATCTAACATTTAATAAAGGAGGAAAAAGCTGATTTATGGGGTTTTAATGGTATTCAAAATAATTTTTCAAAAGGATAGCCTGTTTCAGTGGCAAAAAAGAAAACAATAGAAGAAAAATAGTACAGGATCCATCATCTGGCGGTGGTTTGGATACCGGAGAGAGGATGTTGACCAAACAACTGTCGTATGCAAAGTATGTCGCAAAAGTCGCCACAAAAGGTAGTAGTACCACAAATTTATTTCATCATTTGAAAAGTCCCCCCTTAGAGCACCTATTTTCATACGTTGCATTAATTACATCATGTAAAGGCACTTTACTTTGTTTTAAAATGACATGTTTCTGCCACTGTTTTAACTGTTTAATAAATACGGTTTTGATCAATTTGCTTTGTTACAATTTCATCCTTTTGGCATGAATGTTTAAAATCAGCATATCTTAATGCAGTATGAACAATTATGTTTTAATATAGACACAAAATCATCTTGCTGATGTGATTGTATGCACCAAAGCATTAATTCAAGGCTAAGGTAAATATCGAGATATATATATCGTATATCGTGACATGCCATAAAAATATCGGGACATTACTAAAAGGTCATATCGCCCAGCCCTACTGCTAACAGAATCATCTCTTCTCAGCCAGTTTACTGCAGTAATTCTGCTCTCAACCAGTAGAAAATGTTGGTCACACCCAGTTCTGGATGAAAAAAATAATTATGAGTTATATCACACTGCTCTAATTTAACCTCATGGCTTCTTCACACATTCTGAACATTATTCTCCACTTTTTCATTTTATCTGGGGATTATTTTGGCTGTCTGACTGGTAGTGGCATGAATCTCATAATAGCTTGTTTTCAAGTCAAATTCTTGACTTTGTCTTTTATACTGTTGATGTATTCATCCTCTGGTGACCAAAAATGGCTTTAAAATTATCATAAATCAATGTATTTTCACTTAAACAACTTCAGACATGCTAAAAACGACCAAACATTCAACCTTTGTTTTACATTTTGAAACTTTTAAAAGCCAGATTTGATTATTTGAATTGTTGCATTGTTTATGACAAAAAACTGAATAATTTTCCATATTATAAATATCGGGCGGATGGGGTTTTAGTGGTGATAAGACTGTTAGATATGTCCAAGGTTAGCGACAAAATGTATATTATTGCATTCATAACTATTACATAGAATTAAATTCTCCCTCTGGAGATTATTTCTGCCATGAAGGCCAGACGGTGGTGAACTTGAGGAGGACGATAGTTACAGACAGAACAATGCGGAGAAGATAAAAGTTATTAAACAACAGTGTTCAATGTTTAGAAAAGCAAATTATTTTACAGAACGTGGACTGAGAGATGATCATCTGAACATTCATGAGCCAAACCAATCAGAAACATCTGCTGCCTTACTGCTTGTGCTTGCTTGATGAAATCTAAGATGTCATCTCTCAGAGCCTGGTGGATCTTGCCTGGACCTTTGTCGTCCCACAGACAAACAGCATGGACGTCTCTGTGAAGACAACGAGGAGATGTTGACAACACTGTACCAGATGCACATAAATCTCATCTGAAGTCACAGAAACGTACGAGAACAGGTCGAACCACTGTTGTTTGGTGACCGACTCCTGCCGCAGGAGCTTCAGTACGATGGGCTGCATCAGGTCCCATTTATCCTCATACTGAAGGGAGCCTTTGTTCTGGGAAAACAGACAGAAGAGACACGGAAGACAAGGTGTTCAGCCGGATGAAAAGCAGGGAGAATTTCTACACAGATAGGATTATTCCCACTATATTCACCCCCAAAGTTTACTTTGCTGACTAGTTTCTCTGAAACTTTCTATCTTCAAGGTGAATTTCTAATATAGATCTTTTCATGAAGAAATCTGCAGAACACACAGATGAGCTGAAGCCTCTGGTTGCAGAAACATGAAAAATAAAGATTCTTCCATACAGAGAGCAAATATAGAAAAAAATCACACACTTCAATTTGTCACAGATTTAAACCAATCTGAAAACCAGAGGGAGTTCTCACTCAGAAGACGAAAACAAGTCTGAGCTTATTAGAAGCAGAACTGCCGCAAAGCGTCCTTTTTTGAGATGAATTACAAAGTAATCAACATTTTCACAACACATACATTCTGAAAAGTCATTTTTTTAGACCAAAATGACCAAATAAAACCAAAATCAACTCTATAATACAACAGAGATTTTGACTCATCGTCACAGTTTTATAACAGAGTTGTTTAAACTGAACTCTGATTACGATGCGAACATGGACAATGCGAACATGGACGATACGAACATGGACGATTCTGCACCGACACAGAGACAAAACGTAATAGTTGAAAAAGGAAGAAAATTTATAGTTGTGATGTACATGTTTAAAAAAACTATGTAATTATGATTGTCGTTATTTTTTTAGTTAATTTTTTTGGAAAATATTGAAAATCTTCCATACTCCACCTTTAATAATAAATGAGAGATAATTGGTGAAACACTGTTATGGAAAAAAAATATTCATGTTTATTAGGACTGTCGCAATAAGGAATAAGTCAATTAATCACACGGTGAAAAAAAATGCATGCAGTAAGTTGGCCAGACACAATCATTTTCATTTGTCTCTTTTCTGCTGCATTTGTTTTGACAATATCAACTAAACACGGCAATACAACAAGCTTCCATTTGCACTTAAGACCTTAACAAACAGGCTAGCTCCATCTTCCCGACAGTCCACGATCACCGGGGTGTTTAACCGATGGATTAACTACCAACAGGACGGTGCAACATGGTGTGCACTCAGACAGCGTGGTTGGTAAAGCCATGCTGTTTTATTGTTTATTGTTAAAAAGGCAACATTTTGAAAATTGTTGCCAACATTTCACAGCCAGTATGAATCACCTGGATGGACAAACATGTTACAAACGGTAATTCCACAACTTTACAATGACATTTTACCATTCCACCTCTGGTCAAGTCCAAACATGTCCCCTTATATGAGTGGATCATAGACTATATAACTGTGTTACGTGGTGTTTAGAGACCATATGTTCCAGATAACAACGTTGCCAAAACCGCAGGACAAACCCTGATGTGTTTTATCAGACTGTCCATTCTGCACATCGCACTAAATGTTCTTTAGAAATTAAAGTATGTTGATCTCTTGAAAGGGTGTACTTGCATTATTTTAGCATTATTGTTATTTTAGTTGAAAATGGTCTTAAAATAAGAGCAGTAATCACTTAGCGTGATATTATCGTCTATCGCGAAATTTCTGAGTCCATTAATCGCATGGCAACATTTGTTTCCGTGACCGATCTAATGTTTATGTCAAGTCTTTTTGCATGAGTAAATGTAGTCCAGGGGTCTCCAACCCCGGTCCTCGTGAGCTACCACCCTGCAGGTTTTAGTGTTTCCCTGTTGTGACACACCTGACCCAAACCAATGGCTCATTAACAGGCAGGTGCAGAAGATGACAACCACTTGTTGGAGAACCTTTTCACCGACCATGAATTCTATAAAATCCATAATGTAAGTCATGGGTGTCCAGCTTCAGAGGGCCACAATCCTGCAGGTTTTTCATGTATCCCTGCTTTAAATGAGTCAATCACTGTGCAGAACTTCATAGGCTGTTGGATCAGTTTAATCAAAACCAGATGTGTTGGAACAGGGATTCGTAAAAAACCTGCAGGACTCACTTTAGACACCTCTGACGTGAGTAAATCCTCATATAATAACAGATGTTTAGTCCTTCATTTAAACCAATGCCGCAGTTCACAGCTGTGACTAAACCAGTCTAAATCTACAGACTCAGACTCCAATGCTCTCCCAGCTGTCAAAGTTGTACGAAATTTGGCTTTTTATTCTATAAGTAATGTTCCTACTTCAGTAAATAATGATGAGGACATAGTTTTGCACAGACTTAAGAGCTGAAATATGTCTGATGGGGGGAATAATGCACCTAGACATGATGAATGCTACTGGACGAAGTTGTGTAAGAAAAACTAAGACATACTAGTAATTTCATCACAAAAAGGGGAACATTATTCTGAGAGCAACATGTTTTTACTTTGGGTGTCTGCAGCAGGTTAATTTAGCTTCGTCCAATCCAGACTGGCCCACGGGGAAAAAGAGACAAATCCAGGTGGACTGGGTCTTAAAAGGTCTGTTTGTGTAAATTAAACACAGAATAAACATTTAAAAAATCATGACACTCTACATCAGTGTGGCTGATTTCCCTCCTTGGTACCTGCATCCACCCACAGACTAAAAGATTTGTACTTGTCAGTTGTCACAAACTGGCAAATGCCAAATGGTCAAGAATTTCCAAAGATGAATCCACAAGAACAAGCGGTGGATGCAGAACAGCTGAAAGGATGAGGAACGCGGTGCCACAGATAGACTAGCTAAAGGGGGGAAACAGACCCCAGCAGCGGCAACAGACCGGTTAGTAGATGCATGAGATGCGTAAGGATAACCCAGCTGAGATGGAAGGTGAGTAGACACAGATTTATAGTCAATCTGAGCATCAAGTGATGATCACTAGTTGAGATTCTCAATTCCCCTTTTCTTGCAACTGTAATAATGACCCAGATGCTGGACTACTTTGTAAAAACTACTCTCTATTGTTGCTGTGGTTTGTTACAGTTCTATTAGCTGAAACCTAAAGCTATTGGCTATTCTAACTGTAGATATTAAAGGTAGGTCTTGGACGGGATTTCCTGGTATGACAAATAAAATATTAGTTAATATAATGTGTGTGTGTTAAACTGACAGGGGGCTAGTTTGTCTGCTTGGTCTGTACACAGGTCTTGTCCACATCTGTCCTTGTCCTAATCAGAAACATCTGCAAAACTGTACTAGGGCTGGGTGATCAATCAGATTTTAGTCTAGTTTATACCATTGTCAGTGAGAACTAGCTGCATTATTTTTGTATAACCTGTAGAACCTGTAGTTCGGCGAGTTAAATCACTAATATCCCTCCGTTACAGGGCGTTACCATAGCAACGCGTTAATCAGCTGGTTATGATCAGCTGTCTTTTAACAGGTGAATGAGAGAAACGCACTGTAGCCTGACAGCGGTTGTTTGGCATAAAACGTACATCCAGGCCAACGTAAAATAGTTCCTATATAAGCGGTAAAAGCGGATTAAACAACTTGGAACCGTGCATTAGACGGTTATAATGCACGACATGGAGTCGAGAACACCACACCAGCGTTGTTTAAAAAATACTGGATAATTGTGTTAAATAATCAAGATCTCAATTTCAGTCAAAATAATCGTGATTATAATTTTTGTCATAAATCGAGCAGCCCTAAACTGTACCGATCAGGAAGCTGTTTTTTTATTGATGATGGAACCTTTTAACACCACCCTTGTGGTTTATTCTAGACCACAGGTGTCGAACTCCAGTCCTCGAGGGCTGGTATCCTGAAGGTTTTTGTTGTCTCCATGCTCCAACTCACCTGACCAAAACTTAAAAACAGGTTGACAAGAAGCTGCTGGATGCATTTGATTCAGATCAGTTGTGTTGGTAGAGCAAAACAACAAAAACCTGCTGGATACTGGCCCTCCAGGACTAGAGTCTGACACCGCTGTTCTAGACCATTGTTTCTCAAATAGGGGTACGCGTACCCCTAGGGGTACTTCAAGGCATTCCAGGGGGTACAGGAAATTTTTTGAAAACATATATCTTTTTATGTTCGCTTATAAACATCCATAAATAAATTTAAAAAAATCTGAATATATTTTATAAACATTTAATGTATTTCAATAAATTTAAGTGTACATTCATAAACTGAATTTACATTTAGATTTACATCATTTCATTCCTCCCAAAATCCCACATTCCGACGCGAACCCGACACGTAACAAGCCAAATCATATCCATCAGTCACTGTCGCCTTGACAACGGAGTCCTGGTTGAAGCGTAGTAGAGATGTGCCAAATTATGACAAAGTACTGTATTTCATGTTTTATCTTAACCATAAATACTTTGCAGCGGTTAGGGGGTACTTGGCTGAAAAAATATTTTACAAGGGGTACTGCGTTGCAAAAAGGTTGAGAACCGCTGTTGTAGACCGTGTTAGTCTAAAACTAATGAGCTAAAGTGATTATTTGGCTAATATGTCAGTACACTATTCTTCTTAAGTGTGAACATCTGCATGCAGGTTATGAGTTGGGGTGGCCTGAATGAGAGTCTGCCTCCCGGCCTGACTGTGTGCCAGTCCGGCTCTGTCTACTGTGTGCATTTTATTCCTTCACCAGTTTTCACCAGATCCATGTATAAACCTTAGCCTGGCCTTGCCTCCTTCCCTGTTCCAGCTTAATAATAAGGTTTATGAGTGAATGAGAGCAAATCTTTGTCAGAAAGATGTCATCAGTCACCTTTCTGACAGCGGCTCCTGTTAGGAGATGTTCAGCTCCTGAATCCCTGAATGACAGCTAATATGAGATTATTTTGCTCCTGTTTTAGCAGAGCAGAAGCTAATTTTTGTTTTTTTTTTTTATCTCTGTGAGATTCCTGTCTCC
The DNA here is from genome assembly GCF_933228915.1 of Telmatherina bonti. Classification (NCBI taxonomy): domain Eukaryota; kingdom Metazoa; phylum Chordata; class Actinopteri; order Atheriniformes; family Telmatherinidae; genus Telmatherina; species Telmatherina bonti. The sequence goes on along the minus strand of NC_136628.1, from coordinate 9,165,371 downwards.
TCGTGTCTGGCTTTTTCCTCCACATTTAGCTGTGTTGTAGCTTTTCCATGATAAGTAGCTCATGTTAGCCAGATGTCACTAAACTGCTCCCAGCTAAAGTCAACACTGACAGCGCTACGGCCAGCTGTTCGCTAAGGTTGGAGCTGAACGCCAACATAACGCTGCAAAACTGACAAGCGCGCCGGTAAGTGCAAATAATTGAATTGAAGTGGCACATACCTTTAGCAAATTAGACGTCGCCATGTTCCTTCAACTTATCTTCTCGTAAAATCTCGCGTGAACTGAGAGACGGGCAAAGATGAAGCTTATCGCATAAACACGCGGGAGCTGCGCTGGGTTTTCTGACACAGTTACTGGTTTTCTGACAGTTGCTGGAGAAAAGAGTCAATGTTAAGGTGTTGTATAAATAAAAAAAAAACACGTGCATTTAAATGTTCAATTTTAATATTCCATTTAAACTCTTGTTTTTAACTAACTTTCAAGCAGGTTCTCTTTTTACTAATTTTTGTATTTTTACAAACATACAAGCTTTTCGAAAATTTACACAATGTTCTAAAAACAATAATGATATTGTCAATACATTTCAAGTTGATTGTATTACTTCTTTTTCACTTCTTTCACAGCATCTTAGTTCCATAACATCTACAGTGTTTTTCATCCTCTTCTGAGCCAAGGCACACTTTTCCTCACTGAAAAATCACAAGGCACACCACAAACCAAAATGGTTTTTTTTGTTGTTGTTGTTGTTTTTTTCTAAAAGTCCATGTTATTAATATAAAGTCCCTCTTGTCAAAGCTTCTTGAACAGAAATCAGATAAACACGAGTTTTATTATCTTTTACTGGGGCCTGTTTGGATGAACACAGAGCTGCTTTTTAGACCAAATAGGTGAAATTGGGAATTTCTCAGGGCACACCTGATAATCTCTCATGGCACACTAGTGTGCCACGGCACACTGGTTGAAAAACACATATCTACACCAAGACAAGGTTTCATGATGCTTGCACATTATGCCAGGCATTTGTGTGTTAGAAATGCTATTCCAAGTTCTTTATTAATCTTTACTAAAAATTCTCCTCTGGAGTTTGCCTTTAGATATGCATTTTCATAACATTTTAATTTATCTTTATACTTAACAAATTGTAAACTCATTGTAAAACGTCATAACACTGTGAAGGATGGTGCCAAAACAAACAAAACAGTTTGGAGGTTGATGCTACAGCGTGTTTTTTTTTTTTTTTTTTTTAACAATAAATTTGTTGAAAATTAATAGCTTTATTAACACTGCCGCATTTGCCTTTTCTAAAATTAGCAAGCAAATACCAGAGAAGATGAAATGTTATCCTGTTATGTTTCAGTGATGTATAGGATACCATACAGGCTTTACCTTACAATATACTTCTGCTTTCGAACTGTGTTGAACTAAAGAAAAGTAATACTAACCCACCAATAACTTTGATAACAGTTACTGGGGTTACAGCTTTCCTGGCAGCTGCTCAGTATGAAGCTAACAAATGGACAGTTGCCACGGTGTACTGGTTAGATCAGTCCAGTAACAGGTTTTTGATTGGACGTTCTGGTTGCTATGGTAGTTCTAAAAGGTTGCTAAGGTGCTGTGAGCAGTTGCTAAGGTGCAGTGGGAGCCATCTGAAGCTGCTGACATGCCTGTGATCAATAACTGCTGCCACTTGTCATCTGTCACAGCAAATTAAACAAATATTTCCTGATGCTGAACTCTTGCAGCCGCAGAAAGCAGCCAGACATGAATTCAGTCAAGTCGCCGCTGCTCATCTCCTCTAGCACTCGGCACTAGTTTATTTTCAGTCACCTCTTTCTGACCTCAGCATTTTTTGATAAAAGTTAGGATGGCAGTTCAGTTTCTTTACTCGTATCATGGTGAGAGTAAAACAACAGGTAGAAGCAATATTTGCTCTCTTTCAGGGGCAGAGCTATTGTTTCATTTTCAGTATCATTTTTGTTATCATTCTCTTTCCTTGGCATTCCTGAAGCCTTTCACACGCAATCAAAGAGGATTTCAGCCTTCATATAAGAACAACACGGACAGTTTGAACGATCAGAGCAGGTTTCATGCCAGATGAGACTATTCTCAAGACTGAAACGGGGATCTGAAAAGTTTTTTCATTGGTGCGTTTTCCCTTTCTACCCTTTCCTCCCTTCAGTTTGCCCATGTGATTCCTTGCAGGCTCCTGAAGCTTTGTCTTGTGACTTTTTGGACTCTCACTGGAAACGTGGGAAAGAGATTTGGACTAGAATAAAGCTGGATTGTAAACTCCAACTGACCTGGATCATTCAGTCTGCATACTTCCTTCTGCCTCTGAAACCCACCTGGGAAAGTCTGCAAAGATCAGTCCTGTTCCCCGATGAAGTCACAATAACTTCAGTAACAACAATCAGAATAATTAGTCAGTCAACAAATCACTGAAGAAACATACTTGTTCAGTTTCCTGCAGTAGCTGTCACCCTGCACTCACCTGTCAGTCTTCCTTCGCTTTAACATGAGAGATGTGATTTAAGGAGGAATCTAATTACCAATATTTTACACATCAATGATAATAAATCTGTGAAACTTTCCTGTTTCCTTAACATCTGTTTATGAGCTCCATCCACCAAACACATAACCCAATAAGCAAACTATTCACTGTTCAATTTAATTGTATAATAAATAAATAAATAAAAGGCAAGTTTTATTTATACATCATATTAAAATGTAAAAAATAAAGTGCTTTAAATAAAACATTACAGGTATTATAGGTGGGGCAAAGAAAGCATTAAAAAGTGAAAACTTTTAACCCTATAAAACAGTTATAGGGTTTTAAAATGACAGGGTTAACATGGAAACAAGTTTGCTGTTTCATTTTTCATTACATCATGTAATTGTTCTAGAAATAAGATAAGTAGCCTCGTTTTTGCAGGTATTAAAGAGGAATTTGTGTGTTTTGTCTGCGTTTTTTCTTCATGATTTGTCACAGTTTCAGTGGGAGACAGATCTAAAAAGAAGCACACACTCTGAGTCTAAGTCAGAGAAAATAAAACCTAGCATTACTCGGCTGAACTTCACAGCCTTCATAGTCACACACATCTAGCTCTGCATTAGTGGTAGTTTCACACAAAGGCACATCATCATCACAGATGCAGCCTTTTCCATTTTCCTCCGATAGTTTTATCTTCTTTGGAACATAAAGCCAGAAAACTTATTTTTTGTTGTTGTTTTCTCTTGTCCCCAAAAGCATTAGAACAACTGTCTTTCTGACCATCTAAAAAGAAAAAAAAAAGAAAAAAAAACAGTACCTGGTGTACATGCATTTATTTCTGTTTTCCTTTGCTTGTTTCCCAACTTTTTAGATGTGTTATTCGTCTAAATTTTTTAGATGCAAATGTGGACATCACTAAAAACACTCAAAGTATTTTTGAGCAGGTTTGTGTCTGTTAAATAAGAATTCAGACAAAACTATTGAATATGTATGTTTTGATATGTTTAAATTTTAAAATTGCAAAGTTGTCGGGGCACAGGAAATATATATTCTTCTTATTCAGACATTTAAAATAATTCTTAGTTAAATGAGCTTTTGAACTATAGCAACAGTCAAATGAAGCTTGTTCTAAACATGTAAATGCAATTTTATGGAATTATTTAAATGCAAATTCAATAACTTGTACTTTTGGAAATGTCAGTGTCCTTACACTGTTTATCACATTCATGCAAACATTGCTGGATGTACAAAATTTTATTTATAAATCTATTAGTTGCTTTATAACTTTTTTTCCACTGACAAGCATTTCGAACATTTAACACTACTGTTTACTAGATTTTCCATTTCATTTGTGCCTTTTTTACATTATTGTTTCTTTTGTCAGGAATTTTGCTTTGGTTGTATAAAAACAAAAGAAAAATTTTTTTTTTCACCAAATACAAAGAAAAGATGAGACTGTGACCAAAAAGCTAATATTTAGCTTGAACGACACTTTTAATCAGAGACTGTAAATAAAATATGTTAATATAACTTTTTTCTCGTGTTTATGAAAATAATTATGACCATTTTCCATCGGCGAATCAAATGACATCACATCGCATACGTCATCATTTCTATCCAACCAATCAGAATTCAGAAGGCGGGTCTTGAAAGCAACTCGCAGCAGGCCAGAAGATGAACCGCTGATCAGACAGGAAGACCCTGGGAAAGCAGATAGATGGAAGACGGTCGCTGTAAAAGATCCTTGCTGCCGTCATGAGCTGACTGGACACTAAAACGTATGTAAACTTAGTTGTTTTTGAGATTTACTTTCTGTTCAGCCGTTGGTATATCCGTTCAGGGGTACTGGGAACCGCCACGCCAGCCCCTCTCGCGTGTCTTTGGTCCACGTTGTTTCGGTCACACTGTTTTTCAGGTGCGCGTTTAATCTCAACTTTGTGGTCAAGGCAATCGCCATTAAAGATTACTTCCAGATTTCAAAATAAAACTCTTTGACTGGAAAAAGGTCTAGTTTTTACCCAGACGATTTTTTTTTATCACCAACAAAGTCTGAAAAGTGTCTCTGAAAGTCCTGCATAGTTGCTATCCAGTTAATGTTTTCTGGCAAGATGTAATAAAAATGTGGAGCATTTCTGTTCTGCCATCGTTTTTGGGAGTGTTCTTATTGTCAAATCCTCTGGAATTATGTTAACCTGTACCTCAGCAGAGAATCAAGTTAAGATGAAGCCTGAACATGTTTTATTTGGCTGCTTTAATGATAGCCTCCCTGATAAAATAAGATTAGTCATTAACCTCTTCATTTTGCTTGCTAAATTTCATACACACCGTATAAAGTAGATCAGTTTCCTTTGATAAGTCAACATGTACATGATGCCATTAAAATTTCGCACAAATTTCAAAGCTGTGAAAGCCAGAATTGTCTATGATGCTGCGCCTGAGGTTGAGTTATAAGCAAGCGGCAACGTCCAGTGGTTAAAAAAAGAAGCCTGAGGGACAAAAATTGCAGTTCCCCCACTCATCCACTAGGGGATCCAAAACAGAGGGAATCTCCATAGACTCTCAAGGTAAAAAGGCAACTTCACAGCAGAAACAAACATGTTTACAGCAGAAATAAACATGTTTACAGCCTGGTACAAAAACCCCTTTTCAGTTTAATAGGGCAGGTTAACCTTCATGACAACTGTGGGCAGGGTGAAGTTTTTTCTAACTCCTCCATTTAGAAGTAATCTCAAAATTCGGCATATTTAGGGGTGTGTCCTTTTGATTGACGGGTACCTGATATCTCGCTTCAAGAAGGAGGAATGTAGTTAGCTGAATGACTGATTTAGCCCGCCTACCCATGTTAGGTGGTTAGCTCCAGTCAGCTCAGATAGCTCTTAGCTACTGGGAGGTCAGAGATCGCTAGATGTCAATCATCCACAACACGATCACAGCCCCCCTCTTAGCTCCACCTCTTAGCCCATTTTTGTATTTTCCGGGAGAGACGACCAAAGACTGTATATTAAAAGATGGATGTAGCCTCCGTGACGACACTGATAGGTTTCTGAAGAGCTGAATCTCGGTGGGCGGTTCCTACCATCTTTTGTAGGGTCATGCGTGTCATCTCTACCAGAAAACACAAATATGGGCAAAGAGGTGGAGTTGAGAGGGGGTGGATGATTGACATTGAGCAAACTCCAAGCTGTCAGTAGCTAAGAGCTGACCTGGAGCTAACAGGACCTCACCAGCTAACAAAGGTAAGCGGGCTAAGGCTAAGTCACACTGTTAAGTACCTGAGATTTCTGCTTGGAGACCACAAGCGTGACGCTGTCGACATGGCTTCAATTCATCTCTTCAGAAACACAACCAGCTGAACCAAGTGACTACAGACCAGTTGCCCTGACATCTCACATCATGAAAGTCCTGGAGAGACTCTTACTGGCTCACCTCAACAAAGTAAACACCTTTCAGGACCCATTACAGTTTGCATATCGGAATGGACTTGGGGTTGAAGATGCCATCATATACCTGCTCCAGAGAGCACACTCTCATCTGGACCATTCAGGCAGCACTCTGAGGGTCATGTTCTTTCATTTCTCAAGTGCTTTTAATACCATTCAGCCTGCTTTATGTGAGAAGCTCCATAAATTCCTCCACAATACCGGATACCTCCACAACCGCCAAGATCTATGACTGCCTCACAAACAGACCACAGTTTTTGAGACTGAAAGGTTGTGTGTCTGAGATGGAGGTCAGCAGCACTGGTGCACCACAAGGAACTGTACTCTCACCATTCCTCCTCACACTGTACACCTCAGACTTCCAGTACAACTCTGAGTCCTGTCATCTGCAGAAATACTCTGATGACTCTGCAGTTGTGGGGTGTATCAGGGATGGACAAGAAGCAGAGTACAGAGAACTGGTCAGTCAGTTTGTTAAATGGTGCGGTGACAATCATCTTATAATAAATACCAGCAAAACAAAAGAGATTGTTGACTTTCAGGAGGAACAAGAATAAACAAAGCACTGTTTCCATCCTGGGAGAGGAGGTGGAGGTGGTGGAGTATCAGTATCTTGGAGTTCAGCTGGACAACAAACTGGCCTGGAAATGCAACACTGACTACATCTACAAGAAAGGTCAGAGCAGATAAAACGATCCGTTTTACCTGCAAAAACGCAGAAGCAGCAACTCCGTGTTAACCGTGTTAACCACGCCCACCTCAAATGTCCGACCAATCGCATGATACTTCTTGGAGCCCTGCAAGAAAAAGGTTCTGCCAGCCTGATGTGTCGAACTGTCTTCAAACGTGTCCACGAGAACAAAATTGCGTGATTTTCTTCTTTCGGGGCCTCAAGAACAAGAAAAAAGTTCTCACTTCTCATGGAGGATGTAACAAGCTTTACTGTCACAAACGAAGAGCAGGAGCTGATCTCTGTCCTAAATCACTTAGACACAAGCCAGTTCTAGGCGGCTTAAGAGACAAAGCTTCATGTTATTTTTCTAAAATTTGTGGAATCCTAAAGACATTGTTTAAAAGCCACGGTTTAATTTTGAATAAACTCATGTTGTTAAAGATGATGCATAGTTGTGTTAAATAATCGAGAGCTCAGTTTTAGTCAAAATAATTGTGATTGTTAGTTTTGTCATAATCGAGCAGCCCTAATGTCCAGTATATGAACAGATGGTGCAGGACCTGCATAGCTTTAAACCGCTTTAACAGCTCGCAGATTTGCTCACAGCTACGTAAAGCTAAACTTGAGAGGACCTAGCTGCAGCTAGCTTACATTGGCTGTTGCAGACTTCATTTCATATTGACCACTGGAAGGGTGAAAACTTGGAGCAACAACATCAAATTTTCAAAGATGCAGTGTAGTGGAGCATTTTAATTTATTTTTAAACTGTACAAAGTGAGGTAAACAAAAGACATGGTCAAACATCAGAATATATAAAGTGTCCTAATTATGAAAAAACACTTGTTTGTTCTGGTCTTAAACTTTGGATTCAGATGCTACACAGATCTAGTCATTTTGATCACAGGTATAGTATTATTATTATTGTGGTTAGGTCTGATACATGGTGACTTTTTTTCATCCTCCAAACAGAAAAACTGCAAAGTTTCTCCAGGTTTCTTTTTCTTGTATGCGAGGCGCTGGAGCAGCCTGTAATACAGCGATGAAAAACCATTTTGGGTTTAAATTGTCACCAAAACAAAGAACGATCACATTAATAATTAAACATCTATGAGGGTATTTTTTAAGAATAAAAGTAATAAGGAGGATCAGTATGTGTTGTTTCTTTTTTCCATTTTTAACAACAGTTTCTTGTCAGAAATGTTCAAATAAGATGACATTTAGTTTAGTTATAATTATTGTAAAAACATCAAACTTTTCATTGCAGTGTCAGAGCAACACCTCGTCCTGCAGCTGACCTCGAGGACAAGACCTTTATCTGGATCGGTGTGGATCCACTGGACGACACACTTAAAGGTATTCTGAATTTTGAGAAATAACGGTACTTTACAAGCTGATGCAACAAAGGTGGATGGACGCAACATTCATTCGTCTGGATTCAGTGACAAGATGCAAGAAGAACACGGCACACTGATGTATCCCTTATATCTTTCTTTGTACTTCAGGACTGGACCAACATTAGTGCAGTGAGGGCAGGAGCCCAAAGGAAGTTTTTTCCGGTGTCTTCAGAAGTTGCCAGGTATTTTATCGTTTTCATTGTAGGCCCTAATAATTTCTCCGTTCTTTCTAGCTTATAAATGAATAAAGTTACTCGGGAAATGAGCACCTTTTGTTTAGTGTAATAATGATGAATCAAAAATCTGTTTGAATTGAATAATCACCCCAAAAAATGGGAATCTAATTGAACGGTGAGTTATTGTTTGATTCACATCCCAAAAATGTAGTAATTCAGTGTCATTAACGTTACTTTAATAAAGTAATTGGTTATAGTTTTCAGTACTTGATACAATAATGAACTCTGTTAGTAGGACTGTGTTAATACGCTTTTGTCCCGATTTGATACGATGCCAATGTTTTTTTTTTTGTTTTTTTTTTGTGGATTCATTTTAAGTTGTGATTTTCACAGTTCTTCAGTATTGCTGACTTTTGTAGATTAAAAACAAAAACAACACAAAACCTTTTTTTTTTTTTTTGCTCGTCATTTTTCATGATTCCAATTAGGAAAAAACAACACAGTAGCCAGACCATCATTCTGCTGCTATAATGCCCAAGAAGACAAAAAGATCAATAAAAACAAAAACAAAACAAAAAAAAAATTTATAATGGATTATTTTTATTTATTTGGAAAGAAATAAATATTTTTTTTTGTTTTGTTTTTAATAAAAATATTTTAAAATTAGAGGGAAAATCCCCAATTTAAAAAAAAAAAGTTTTTATTTAATTTTCCCACCCTATCTGTTAGTAACTGAATTACTAACTAGTTATCAGTGCAAATAACTATTTTTGCGACTGTAAAAACAAAAAAAGTTGCTATAGCTGATGTCAAAGAATTAGTATTTTTCTGAGCAGTTGTCATGAGGACATAAGAGTAGATGAACATGAACAGACAGCAAGAGGTTCCTCCTGCACTTCAAGTATTACCTCTATAACAGAGTAAACAGGTGGTGAAACCATATAAAGTGTGTCTATATCTACATCTAAATAAATCAAACTCTCCCAACCTGAACCAGTCTGGAAGTCAGCTAGTTTCTTCATTACAAAGTGAACATTTAACATCATGCTTGATCTTAATGCAGTAATGAAGTAGTGTTTATATCTCTACCATGAAAATGCCAACTTTTCATGGGATTTGTCTGGACTCGCCATTTCAGCTGCTTCAATCTGTTTAATGTTTGATGTCTGTGTGTGTGGCACGTGTGTTCTGGTCTGTGTGGTTAAACACTGGCAACCATGTGACAAAATTCTGCCTCATAATCCCAGTCTCCCCACTAGCAGTCAGTGTGTTGAGCCGGCGTGTTTGTTTGGATTATGAAGTTTATTGAACCAATTCATAGGAAGGCGCCACAGTTCCTGCATGTCCAGTAAAGGGAACGATGTCGCAGCAATGAGAAAATAGTCATTTAGATTAGTCCGTTGGTGAAAAAATAACGCTGTTATTCTAAAACGGCGTTTCTCCCAGCACTGGTGAATTAATCTTAACACTAAAAAAAAAAAAAAAAAAAAGTGAGCGAAACATTAGAAAGTGAATGTTGCTTTTACTTAACAGTGTTTGAGTTAATAAAGTTGGACCATTCAAGGCCATCGGTTTATTTAACTTATTGGTTTTACAGTCAAGAGATTACTCTATAGAAGTACAGAGGGGGGGTTCTCTACTCCATGAGTCATGTGACAATCCCATTACTAAACACATCACATTGTTGTGGGATGTTGTACCATGTTGTCCCTTTTTCCCGTCCAGACCTTCATCTTGTTCTTGGTTTCGCCGCCAAAGCGATGGACCAGCCTGAGGAAGGCAGGTTCTGTGGGAAATGGAGAGTTGTCTGTGGACGGCACCCGTACAACTGGAGGGACGTCTTCACATGGTGAATAATCCGTCTTTCTTTGGTCCAGTTTTTAGTTGCTGAACTGTTTACGACTATTTCCATATGATTTTACCCATTCCTGATAAACCTGAACTCTGTTGCTGTCGAATATTAAAAGCAGTTTGTCTGCAAGTTGTATTTGGATAATGTAACTGTCCATTGACAGAGATGCAGTATAATATTAATGACTGGTTATACTGGAGCAGAATACTGCGGAGTTCAGCAACGTCGCCACTTTCAGTCGAGCAAATTTCGGTCAGTTTTCTGTGTGTGACATCATCAGAAATGTCTGCACAGCTGAATCCACTGCGCAGACATCTACGTTACTGCAAAACACTGATCTTTGTCAGACAATTTTCCTGATAAAATCAGGTTTTTATGGTCTAGAAATGGAGTCCAGTTTATGTGGTGTTGTAGTTCAGGATGTTTTCACAGTGTCACTCATTTCTTTTTTTTTTTTTTAGAAAAAAGCAGCAAATAAGATGAATGCAGGTGATTTTGTGTTTTTGTCTGTATTGTATGAATGTTAGGGCTATAAATTGATAGAGTTTGATCTTTACAATGCATTTGATAATGCTGCTAGTGTGTTATTATATCCTTTAAGAGTTTTCCAATGGATATAAAAAGACTTGATTCTGGGGCCAAATGCACTCAGGTAGCAAATATTGACTTTTAAGATGACAGAAGGCTGATTAATGTACCCTTAAAGACGCATTACGTAACTTTCTGACCTTAAAACTCTGCGTCCTGGGCTTGTGCTATGACACAGTGACATTTGTCGTGTGCATTTCTAGTCCCGAGGCTGAGAAACTGCACCATACAACTTTTACATCCGGAAATGGCTGTTCTGAACATGCAACGTTGCATATTCAGCAAAGTAACGCAAGAAGATTAAAAGAGAGAGACAAAACAAGAGTCATCTTCAGATAATCTTTTGTTGGCTGGAGAGAGCTAACAGGTCAGGTGGGATGCAAGATGCAAGACGGCGAATCAGTCATTGACAGGAGGGGGGCGTGACGGGGAACATGGCAAACGTTCTGTTGTGTGTCTTTAAACTTTATTATTTTCAGTGAAGGACAAACAAGTGGAGCTCATACACTTCACCATTCAGTCAAGCATCAACCTCCGGTGGTAAAAAGTGAGGAGTATTGCATAAAACTGCAGTTCCCCCCCCTCATCCACTAGGGGCTCCAAAACCAAGCCAATCCCCATAGACTCCCATGTTAAAAAGACCAACTTCACAGCAGAAATAAACATGTTTACAGCCTGGTTCAAAAATCCATTTTTGGTTTAATAGGTCAGATTTACCTTCATGACAACTGAGGGGGGAGTGAATTTTTTTCTAACTCGACCGTCTAAAAGTATGTAATTGATGATACTGACACCATAGTATCCCTAAAAGAGAAGGAAATCACGTGAACTTTCTGGAGAGCCTGTGTCATAGTTTGTTTTGTTTTTTTTGTTTTTTTTTTGTAGCTGCAGTTGTTTGTCAGAAATAATGTGAAGGAAAACCTCCGGCAGGCTTTGTCCTAATCCAAACACATTTAAATGACAGGAAACTTCTGAAAATGTCGTCACTGATGACACCAGAAGTACAGCAGCAGGAACATTTACTTCACACTCTGCTCCTTTTTCTCCCTGCAGCATAAATCTGAGGATCCAGCCGGAGATCTGTTTTTTTTTTTTTTTTTTGTTTTTTTTAAAAACACACTTTGTGTGTCTGCAGGCGTCTGCTGAAGACCGTCGCCATGGGCCAGGTCCTGTCCCTGCTGATCTGTGGGACAGCAGTGAGCTGCGAGTACCTTGCTGGTGCCCATGTGGAGACCCCCATGCTCCAGAGCTTCCTCAACTACGCCCTGCTGTTAGTCACCTACACCACAATCCTCATCACACGCAAAGGTCAGACCACCGCTCACGCAGGAAGCTGCTGTTTACTGGTCCCCGTTAGTCCCAAACATCAAACCAAATGGTATTTATAAGGCACTTTTCATACGACAAGTAGCACAAAGTGCTTTTCACAACAGCAACAACACATGAAAGTTAAAAACAGAAGCCATCTCACACCTTTTGTCTCACACACGCATACTAAACATACAAAGAGCCCAACCCTCATCCAAACAGACTGTCTCAAACACATTGGGTATGGTTTCATGGTGTTTTTTAATTCAGAATTAATAATTCGGAATTAACATACATGAAAAGAATAATTCTAAATGGAGGTTTACATGAAACGCCTCTTCGCTTAATTCCTCTTTAGAGTTTATGGGTTGGGAAGGGTTCTGATTGGACAGAGGGTGCACCGGAAATATACCGGAAATAAACAAAGTTGGCTCCCTGCTTCTCGTCTTTTCAGTCGTAAGCACCAGTTTCGCTGCTATTTTTATTATAAATATGAAGTAGCAGCTCAACACGAGCATACTACTTCACTTTCTGCAGCAACTGAGAAGAAAGATAGACCACCGAACACGGGAGGTAAAACAACGCGCGTCATCGGGACAGGACACGGTAACGAGCATGCTCAGAACGACCGGAATTAATTTAGAGCGGAATTAAGGTTTACATGACAGAGGAATTAAATAGATCGGGATTAAAATGCAAATAAACCACCCACTTGCATCAGAATTAAGTTTAATTCCAAATAGAAATTAGCATTAGGAATTAATAGTCATCAGTTTAAAGCGGAATTAACTTTTTTTTGGAATTAAACAGGAATTAAAACGCTCATGTAAACATTGCAAATATCTATATAAAACGAACGATTCTAACAGGTTTATGTCTTGGGACTGATGATGGAGATCCATCCACATCGAGCGCCCCCTGCCCCTGGGAGGGAGGAGCCCAGACAGCGGCCATAAAAGCTGGAACGTCCTTACTGTTACTAACGCATCTGTTTACGTATGCTGGCTGCTACGTGTTCGTTTGCCATGCAGGACGCTCGCGTTGACGTGAGGTAGCTGAAGCTGACCTTAACGTTGCAGGCACTCGCGAACAAGAGCATGAACATGAGATTGATGGTAACCATGACAGCAGATAGTTTTAAAGAACGCCTGTCGGACCTTCTGCTCAACGACCAGCATGTTTGATTTGTCTTGTTCCACCGTGGCAACAGATTGGTAAACTGTCGTTTGCACTGGAAACACACTGTGACCAGCAGATTGGCCTTTTCTCACCATTAGAGTCCGGTGTACTGCCCCCTAGTGTTGACCTCCAGCATTGCATACATGGCAAGTATGCATCCAGCCCCGCCTCATTCTCCAGTCTGCAGCCAATGCCCTCTCGGCCTCAGGGCCCCCGGTCACCCAGGCAGAACAGACCTGGTTCCTAAGGTGGAGGACTCTCATTAGAAAAACACTGGTGGAAGAATTAAATGGTTTTTTAAAAAAAAGTTACAGATGTCTTCTTGACATTTCAAGTTGAAACACTTTTTCACCAGATGGTGTGTGTGTGGAGTGTGTTTGCATTAGGAAACCAGCTGCTAACAGAAACAACGTCCTCCGTCTTCCTTCAGCTCTGATTTTGGAACAAGTTGGATCAAACTTGTTTGATTAGTTTGGAAAAGACATTTTCATACAAAGACATGACAGGATGAGTGTTTTTACAGACGTCATGTGAAGGAGGCATGTAAAGTCTAATAAATTCAACCCCTTTGTCCCTTATTTGGTCATATTAGGCTTTGTGGGTTCTGAAGAATAGCTCAGCTTTTATATTTTGAATATTTCCAAACCTAAACCGACTCTAACTTGGTTTTTCTGTCGCTTGCTGACTCTGGGAGTTTATAGCTGTTTGCAGGAAAAGTTTCTGATGTCAGAGGTGTAGACCATCATCCCATACAGCGTGCAGCAGATTTTTATTGGTTTTCTAGTCAGAAAGCAAAAGCTGTATGTATAAGTACAAGTGAGATTTGTTTTGGCCTTTGGTCAGTTTATATGTTATGTTTACCCAACGGAGACGACGCGGCTCCTCGAAAAGTTTGCCTGCAGATAAATATCTACTCATATAGGAGAAGGCAGATTCATCACCCGGGTCTGCTGACCACAAAAAGGTGTGTTTTGTCCTTCCGCAGGTGAGGGTAACCTCCTCCAGATTTTACGAAACAAGTGGTGGAAGTACATGGTGATGGGTCTGGCGGATGTGGAAGCGAACTATGCAGTGGTGAAGGCTTACCAGTTCACCACCCTGACGAGTATCCAGGTATGAAAAACTGAAGAGATCCATAATATTAGCTGAAAAATCCTTTTCTGCCCAGTGGGACACTGGAATGAAATTTAAAATATGAACAAATAAAAGATTAAACATGTTTTTCTTTATTTCACATTCAGCTAAAAGACCCCAGTCTGTATTTTTGCTTTTTTCTTTAACACAGAACAAGCGATTTGACAGAATTAACCTGAAAGTGTAGGAAAAAATGGAATAAAGACTTCAGTAATTATTAGGGCTGTGATGATATGCTTTTGTCCTGATTTGATTCCAGTTTTAATTTTTTTTTTTTGGTGCAGATTTAAATTGCAATTCTTACTATTCTTCGATATTGCTAATTTTTGTAGATTTAAAAACTAAAAAATTTGTATAAAACCTTTTTCTTTTTGCTCATCATTTTTCTTTATTTCAATTGGGAAAAACAACACAGCAGCCAGATCATCATTCTGCTGCTATAATGCCCAAGAAGATAAGTTAAAATATAAATGAGAACAATAAAAATGACAAAAAATTTTTAATGGATTATATTTATGTATTTAAAAAAAAAACAAAAAAAAATCAATTTTAAAATTGTGAATCAAAAAAATCCAGATTTTTTATTTTTTCAATTGGATTTTCACACCCCTAGTAATTATCAGCATAATAAAGCTTTGTTTATGTCATTAGCAGCTGCCACTCAGGATTCATATGCAGAAGGCAAATGTTACATGTATCACACTTATCTCATGACACGCAGCAGTAATCGTGTTGAGCAGGAAGTCGATGACCTCACAGCCAGTTTTACCCACTTATTCTGTTAATTACAATGTTTCTGGGCATTAAATAGTGTCATGTTTAAACTGTATGTCTGCCAGGACTTCAGAAAGGTTCATAGCATCTTTATTTATTATATGTAACTTACAGAGAGCCTTATAAGCAGCACCTCATTATTACTTTTATTCCTCAGAAAGTTGCCGTTATCCGACGTCCGTGTAGCGTATGCATCTCCAGCTCACATCAGAATCCTGTAGCAGTCCAGTAACACCAGTGAGCTCGTGACAAACTCCAGTTTAATCTGCAGATGACTGGAATGGTGTTGGAGGAGTTCTTCCTGTTGTTGTTCTTATCTGACCCCTGGTCTCTTTCTGTCTTCCAGCTGCTGGACTGCTTTGTGATCCCAGTCCTGATGCTGCTCTCCTGGTTCATCCTGAAGACCCGCTACAGGCTGCTCCACTTTGTAGCTGTGATGGTGTGCTTACTCGGGGTGGGGGCCATGGTGGGAGCTGACATTTTGGCTGGAAGAGGCCAGGGATCTGGTAAGGACGGCGTATAAGGCGGTCATCCATCCAGCCTCTTTATGAAGCTGAACTCTTTCTGAAATTCCCTCCTGGACACGTCTGTCTCTGCAGCCAGTTCTGTTGTGCTGGGCGATGGTCTGGTCCTGCTCAGCGCGGCCCTCTACGCCGTGTCCAACGTCTGCCAGGAACACACGGTGAAGAACCTGAGCCGGGTTGAGTTCCTGGGCATGATGGGCCTCTTCGGGACCCTCATTAGTGGCGTCCAGCTGTAAGTTACCACCACCACCACCACCACAACTGTGAGGTCGAAGCTTTAAGTCAGAAAAATAAAGCAGCAGTTTCCCTCTGAGAAAGTATGCAGACACACACAAGGATTTTTGTTTTGCCGGCAGGTGGCGTCTCACTCGTAGGAAACAGGAGGATAAGTAGAAATATAATAAACACTCATGTAGGACAGGGGTGTAAACGGAGCCGTTACCTGAACACAGATTGACTGTTGCATTATCAGGAGTGTCCTGCTACAATCCTGCAGGTTTTCCATGCATCCCGCTCCAGCACGCCACAGTCCTGCAGGTTTTCCATGCATCCCGCTCCAGCACGCCACAGTCCTGCAGGTTTTCCATGCATCCCGCTCCAACACGCCACAGTCCTGCAGGTTTTCCATGCATCCCGCTCCAGCACGCCACAGTCCTGCAGGTTTTCCATGCATCCCGCTCCAACACGCCACAGTCCTGCAGGTTTTCCATGCATCCCGCTCCAGCACGCCACAGTCCTGCAGGTTTTCCATGCATCCCGCTCCAACACGCCACAGTCCTGCAGGTTTTCCATGCATCCCGCTCCAGCACGCCACAGTCCTGCAGGTTTTCCATGCATCCCGCTCCAGCACGCCACAGTCCTGCAGGTTTTTCATGCATCCCGCTCCAGCACGCCACAGTCCTGCAGGTTTTCCATGCATCCCGCTCCAACACGCCACAGTCCTGCAGGTTTTCCATGCATCCCGCTCCAACACGCCACAGTCCTGCAGGTTTTCCATGCATCCCGCTCCAACACGCCACAGTCCTGCAGGTTTTCCATGCATCCCGCTCCAGCACGCCACAGTCCTGCAGGTTTTCCATGCATCCCGCTCCAACACGCCACAGTCCTGCAGGTTTTCCATGCATCCCGCTCCAACACGCCACAGTCCTGCAGGTTTTCCATGCATCCCGCTCCAGCACGCCACAGTCCTGCAGGTTTTCCATGCATCCCGCTCCAACACGCCACAGTCCTGCAGGTTTTCCATGCATCCCGCTCCAACACGCCACAGTGCTGCAGGTTTTCCATGCATCCCGCTCCAACACGCCACAGTCCTGCAGGTTTTCCATGCATCCCGCTCCAGCACGCCACAGTCCTGCAGGTTTTCCATGCATCCCGCTCCAACACGCCACAGTCCTGCAGGTTTTCCATGCATCCCGCTCCAACACGCCACAGTCCTGCAGGTTTTCCATGCATCCCGCTCCAACACGCCACAGTCCTGCAGGTTTTCCATGCATCCCGCTCCAGCACGCCACAGTCCTGCAGGTTTTCCATGCATCCCGCTCCAACACGCCACAGTCCTGCAGGTTTTCCATGCATCCCGCTCCAACACGCCACAGTGCTGCAGGTTTTCCATGCATCCCGCTCCAACACGCCACAGTCCTGCAGGTTTTCCATGCATCCCGCTCCAACACGCCACAATCTTGCAGGTTTTCCATGCATCCCGCTCCAACACCCCTGACTCAAATGAATGACAAGACAGCGACCCTCGAAGGCGGACTTTGAAGAGTGGAGCAGAGGAAGAAAAACATGGAGGTGACGAGGTGCAGATATGTAACTGGTCTGCAGTGGGAAAGAAGCTGTTCTGGTTCCTGTTGGTCCTGGTCTGCAGGGTTCTGAGTTTCTGCCAGACTGTGAGCCAGAGGAGAGCTCGTCTGGTCCGCCTCCTCCTCATGTTTGTTGTTTAGTCACAAACGTAAATAAAAATAAATAAAATTTAAGTTACTGGCACCATTTTCTGTCATTTTAAAACATATTTTCGTGTTTTTGTGGAAGAATGGGATCAGAAATTAGATAAACATGACATGTAGTTGCTCGGCAACGGAGGACTATGGGTAATTCTCGTACAGAAGTAGGCCGTCTCATTTCACTAACGGTTAGCTTCCTTTGGCGTGTGCAGACATCGTAGAACACCTCGTAGCCTACCCCTTCTTCACACCTGGAAGGTTGCAGACCCTGAATTTAGACACAGCTATAATTTCCTCTCCGTCCTCCATCTCGGCGTTGTAGAGCTTGTTGTGCACAATGATGATGTCACGGTGCTTTCACACAAACTACGCCCATTTTAGACCTAGTACTAGAAAAGAAACTGGACCGAGCTGAGATGAGTCGAGGCGAGTAGCTCTAAGACCCGCTGGTACTGATGGAAAAGGGCTGCTAGATGCTACACCTGAGCCAAACGAAAGGCTTGTTGCTGGGTTACCAGCTGGATGACATGCAGAGGAGGGAATTCAGCTGGGAAACGCCACGTTGTGGCTGGTTTATAAGCTTCCAGGATGGGATGAAACCCACGCCTGATGGTTAAAAGTCCTTCCACTCTTCTCTGTTAATGTCTTCATCCTGATTTTGTGGCCTTATGAATCCATGTTTCTGTGACTCGGAAGGAAAAGCCTTCATTATAAAATGTCTGTGGTTTTTCTTGCTGCAGAGCTGTGCTGGAAACTCGCGCTGTCGCAGCCATAAAATGGGATTTTCGCATCGGTAAGTTCCATCGTCGTCAGGCATCATATTATCCTCGTCACTCTGACCTGCGGTCTCTCTGACCTCCATCCGTTTTGCTCTGCAGCCATGCTGTTTGTTGTCTACACCCTGTGCATGTATGCGCTGTACAGCTTCATGCCCGTGGTGGTGAAGATGACCAGCGCCACAGCGGTCAACCTGTCTCTGCTCACCGCCGACCTCTTCAGCCTCTTCTGTGGCCTCTTCCTCTTCCACTACAAGGTGGGTGGCGTGCACGGCGTCCTAAATGTCTGGATCGGTTCATGAATGACGTCTCTGTCCCGTGTATTCTGTCCAGTTTTCAGCCCTCTACATCGTCTCCTTTATCGTCATCACTGTGGGGTTCGTCATGTTCAACGCCGTTCCGACGTACATGGCGCTCCCCGACGAGCCGGCCGAAGAGTCCACCTCCCAGACAGCCGAGAGCTTCCCGGACCAGCAACACACAGACGCTCAGAAACACACGGAGATGGCCACCATCTTTACTGCTCTCTGACCAAAGAGGGATTTCTGTTTGTTACAGATCAGTTTTACTGACGAGAGAAAAACACTTGAAACACTTTATCTGAACCTTTTTGATTCCAGGTACTGTTACATTGTCGTGTGTGTGTGTGTGGTCAGTATCACATCGGTTACTGGAAGCCAACTTTTTTAAAGATAAATATATATTTTTCCAAACTTATTGTTTTGAATTTACTTGAACTTTGAGATTTCACCTATTTTGTTGTTTTTCTGCCTCAGTTGCTGCTGAAGTTTTCACACACGTTTTAAAAATCAGGGCTCGTGCTTCGTTTTGGGTTTTCAGTCGGGCAGCAAGATCCAGGATACTTTTACAGGAGAAATGAAGTCAAGAACTGAGGTCCTCTACATGAGTTGAGTCAGAAGGGCCGAGTTGGCTGAAGGTCGAGTTGAACTGGCTGGCAGTAGAGGAGCTTTGAGCAGGAACTGGAGACTTAACAGCAAACCTGGGTGAAGACCGCCTCAAATGTCACCGGCCGAAAATTCAGCATCTTGGGCCAGCATAAGAGTACAAGGTCGTGTGTGTGTGTGTGTGTGTGTGTGTGTGTGTGTGTGTGTGTGTGTGTGTGTGTGTGTGTGTGTGTGTGTGTGTGTGTGTGTGTGTGTGTGTGTGTGTGTGTGTGTGTGTGTGTGTGTGTGTGTGTGTGTGTGTGTGTGTGTGTGTGTGTGTTTGTTTGTTTGTTTGTTTGTTTGTTTACGCGCGCGCGGTTATGGACTGCAGCAGGGTTAAAGAGTCAATAAGGGTTAAGAACTCCGTTACAAGTGCTTTATCTGGGCACCGTTCATGTATGTTAAAATCACCATCTATAAAGACATGGTCATGGCTTGTTAAGATCTCAGCCATGAATTCAGAAAAGTCCAAAATAAAATCCTGTCTGTCCTACATGTCTGTAGGTAGATGATAAATGACACACAACGGGGAATGGCAGCCGCTAAGCATTCTGGGGAAAGCGCGCCGTCTTGGCATCCCAGTAAGTTGGGACACAGATTGCTGCTGCAGAAAAGAAGCTGAAATGCCAGAAAGGGAAATGGATTTACAGGAAAACCAACGAGGACCGAGAACGCCATCTCCAGAAAGTTACCATGATAAATAACGTGAACACCTACCGTATTTCATTTAAACCAAGATGTGGAGTGACCACAGGTTGCCATGGCAACGTCGTTGCCTACCTGGTCTGCGATGTGAACCCCCACACAGCAGGAAACTGAATCAGAGTGAAAAAAATCTTTTAGGATAAAAGTTTGATTTGCCAAACATCTGGGATTAACCGGAGCAATCCTGGCTGATGATCCTGGGGGTGGGACGATCCTGGAGTAGGGATGCACCCATACTAATATCAGTATCGGTATCAGCTTAATACCAAGTGTGTGTACTCGTACTTGGTATTAATAGAAGTGTACCAATACCACACTAGTAAAGCCATCCAGCTTCGGACATGTTTTATAAGAAAAAAATGCTTTGAATGTTAAAATGTGACATTTTTTGTTCCACTAAAAGTGAGATCTTTGTTCCAAAACCACACATTTATAGTTGTATTTAGGTAAAATGTGCCAGATCAAAATAAAATCTGCTGAAATTGTTAGATCTGTAATGTTCTTATATTTGTATTGGTGAGGTAACTTCAGAAAGGATGGGTCATTTATTACAACCTAATGAAATCTTACACAGTTATAACAGCAGTAATAATCATTGTCACAATAATGTTCACATAAACAGGTTTGGTATCGGCAAATATCGATATCGGCAGATATTCAAATTTCAGATATTGGTATCAGATCGGAACTCTCAAAAAGTGGATCGGTGCATCACGGTCCTGGAGGTCGGATGGTCCTGGAGGTGGGTCTGGAGCAGAAACAGGAGCCCTTGTTGGGAGAAACTTGTCAAACGAGTCGTCGGGATGAAGCGATTAGGAAGGTTTATTAGAATGAAACAAGTGATGAAAAGAAGAACAAAATCTCTGTTGGAACTGGAGAAACCGCTACAGAAGACCGTTTCTGACAGAGTTCTGATCTGACCAGGCTGGTACCAGAGATCGTCTGGCACCTTTCATCTGACCAGGTCAATGGATCATAACTCTCTACAAATATGTTCTTTTGTGGCCCAAAGGGCCCTGAAGATGCTTAACAAGCAGAAGGATGACAGACCATGTGGACAAAGTGTCCTGCTGAGGAGACGCTCGGGTCGAACTGACCTCAGCCTCAGGAATGTCGCAAGAGAAACCTTTTAATGTGAGCAGTAAGAATAATACATCAAGCTAATAGAAGTATCAAAGGAGACATATGAGATTAATACAAGTCAGGTATGATATGAAATATCACTACACCCTGTGGACACGGCGGTCTCTGGTCTCCTGGACTCACCCCCATGTCACCTGATGCAGCTCCAGCTCCAGCAACACGAACCAGGCAGGCATCCCAACGGGTCCAGCAGACCTGGAGGAAACAAGATGCCAGAGTTTAACCTGAACATTTAGTATATTTCTTGTTTCAATCAATTATTTAAACTTCACATATAAATATAATCTATATAATACATGTGTGAATTCATATTTTTGTTTTAGTTATTTGCATGTTTTGTACTTTACAAATGACACATTTACATATTCATTCATTTTCACATCCATTAAAGAGGATCTGTAGGCGTCAGCAGGATGAGATTATTCTGTTTGGTGAAGAGAAGAGGGTCTGGAGGAACCGGGAGAAACTCCTCCATGTGTTCCTTCCCAGTAGATTACTGGGATGGTCCTTTAAAGGCATTAAACATCTGCAGTTCGTTCATCCAGATGCTGGATGAAGAGATCTGAACACATCGCACCAGTTTAACCCTTTAACGTTCAGGAACGTTTCTGTGTTTTTCTGTTTGTTTTGGAAAAGAATAAACAGAAAAAATGTTTTTTAGCGAATGGTTGAGATGTTAAAAAGAAGAAGTTAATAATAAAATGTAAAAACAGTGTTATAACAAAGACACCCAAACCAGCAGGTAGAGATGCTCAGTCACTGCAGTTTTACCTCGACCAAACGGTAGACCAGGACCTGAAGCGGTTAAGGACTTTACTGGTTTCCAGTCAGTCACTGGATAGAGTTTACAAACATGTAGATGGTTTCTAGAATCCCAGAATGCATCTGTGATATGTAAGTAGAATCTAAAGCAGGCGGACAACTTCCGTCATAAAACTCAAGTCCAGACCAGAAACCAGGCCAGAGTCTAGACCAGAGTCCAGATCAGAGTCCAGACCAGAGTCCAGATAAGAGTCCAGACCAGAAGCCAGACCAGAGTCAAGACCAGAGTGCAGATCCTAGTCCACATCAGAGTCCAAACCAGAAGCCAGATCAGAGTCCAGATCATAGTCCAGACCAGAGTCCACATCAGAGTCCAAACCAGAAGCCAGACCAGAGTCCAGATCATAGTCCAGACCAGAAACCAGGCCAGAGTCCAGATCAGAGTCCACATCAGAGTCCAGACCAGAGTGCAGATCAGAGTCCAGATCCTAGTCCACATCAGAGTCCAAACCAGAAGCCAGACCAGAGTCCAGATCATAGTCCAGACCAGAAACCAGGCCAGAGTCCAGATCAGAGTCCACATCAGAGTCCAGACCAGAGTGCAGATCAGAGTCCAGATCCTAGTCCACATCAGAGTCCAAACCAAAAGCCAGACCAGAGGCCAGATCAGAGTCCAGATCATAGTCCAGACCAGAGTCCAGATCCTAGTCCACATCAGAGTCCAAACCAAAAGCCAGACCAGAGTCCAGATCAGAGTCCAGATCCTAGTCCACATCAGAGTCCAAACCAGAAGCCAGACCAGAGTCCAGATCAGAAACAAGACCAGAGTCCAGTTCAAAAACCAGACTATAGACCAGACCAGAGTCCATACCAGAAGCCAGAGCAGAAGCCAGACCAGAGTCCAGGCCAGAAACCAGACCGGAAACCAAACCAGAGTCCAGAACATAGTCCAGAGCAGAAAGCAGACCTGAAGAAAAACCAGAGTCCAGGTCAAAACCCAGGCTCTAGACCAGACCAGAGACCAGACCAGATTCCAGATCAGATTCCAGACCAGAAGCCAGACCAGAAATCAAACCAGAGTCCAGGTCAAAACCCAGGCTCTAGACCAGACCAGAGACCAGACCAGATTCCAGATCAGATTCCAGACCAGAAGCCAGACCAGAAATCAAACCAGAGTCCAGGTCAAAACCCAGACTATAGACCAGACCAGAGTCCAGACCAGAAACCAGATTCAAAACCAGGGTCCAGACTAAACACGGAGAAGCTGCAAACAAACGGACCAACCTGCTGATGGAGATAAAACTTTCACCAGACAGAAAAACTTTTACATCCAACATAAAAACATTTCTTTTTGTTGTTTTTTTTTTTTTTTTTTTATCTCCACAGCAGCTAAAAATCTTTTTAATTTAAGATTTTATTGTCAGGTTTTGCTGTTTGTTGCTGCTTTCCCTCCATTTTAATGCTTCTTTGCAACATCTGGGATGCCTTTAATGTTTTACAAAGAGCTCCAAATGGTCTGGTACATAAAATGTGAAGTTCTATTCTATTCTATTCTATTCTATCTATATTCTACAAGTATAAATAAACTCGCTTAACCCAGAAACCAGCAAACATTAAAAATATCTGGAAGTGAAAAATCAGTGTTTTACATCATGATTAGAGAGACTTTATCAGATCTGTTATTTATTAGTGTAAATTTCCACATGTGAGAACTAATCCTGACTGAACAGACTCTCCTCATCGTACAAACAGAAGTCGCATCCATTCAGTAAGAAAGATAGAAAATATGAAACAAGTAAAGATTTAGACCAAATCCATCAGGCGGACTGGTTTTGGTCCCCGGGCCCCGTGTTTAACCCCCCTGATGGAAACTGCGTTAGCAGCTTGTAGCTGCTGCCACCAAGTGGCCAGAATAAATAAAACAAAGAGTAGATGGAACTTTAAGATGGAAGATTTATTATTATTATTATTATTATTATTATTATTATTATTATTATTATTATTATTATTATATTTAATTATGTATTATTTCCAAAGCGTTATGAGCCATCTGGTCATGTGGCAGAAGATAAAGTCCGTGAATTCATCTCCTTATGTGGATCTGTTATTGTGGACTTGAAGCTGTTTATGTTTGCTTTGTGTGTTTACTTCCACACTGACGTGGGGCTGTTTGCAGACGCGGTGCGCGTGCGGGAGCAGTTCTGCCGCGCCGCGCCGCGCAGCGCTGCGTCGCGTCGCGTCGCGTCGCCGTGGCTTCAGTCAGGAGGAGTCATCATGGAGGAGAGGCAGAAGGCTGAAGCCCAGTAACAGAACGCTGCATCCTGCCTCAGCTGCCCCTGTTCTCCTCACAGCTCGGTAAGAAAAGGACGCTGCGTGTTTTAATGTGCGCGTGAAGCGCGTGCGGCTGCAGTTCGATGCCGCTTCATCTCCTGCGTCGGATTGCTGATCAGAGCGCGCGGTAATCTGCAGGTTTTACTGGATTAGACCTTTCTACCAAGCATCCACGCGCACCGTGAACGGCTTCGTGTGTGTGTGTGTGTGTGTGTGTGTGTGTGTGTGTGTTCTGAGTCCGACCAGAACCGCGACAGCCGGGCTGTCCGCTGCGGCACGCGGCGGCGCGGCGTCAGCACCGCGGACAGCTCCGCAGCCTGACGCCTCCTGTCCTCTCTGCTCTCCGCAGGCCCAGCAGAACCGAACCGGAACCGGACTCACCTGAGGGCTGACAGCCGCCACCATGAAGCATTTCCTCAGGTAAGATCAAGCTAAGATGGAGGCGCAGCTTCATTCACATGTCTCACACGCACGCGCTCCCGGAGCCTCGCGCTGTTTATCTCCATGTATTCCAGTCGCTGACTTAAGCTTTTTAGTTTTATTTCTCGAACAGAAGAGGTTGTTGAGAGGTGCTTGGTTGCAGCCAGGAGGCCTCCGTAATGGAGCACGTGCAGACCTGCAGCTCTCAGAGCGTTTTCTATTCATAGATCTGCTCTGCTTTTGTTCCACGGCGGCCTGTTCAGCTGCTGAACAAACAGTTCAACATTAATGCAAAGATTTCTGCTGGGATCGATGTAAACATCCCGATCAGAACACAGTCAAACAGACACTGAGAAGGATGACAAGTTATTTAGTTTGTTAAGAATTCAGGTTAAAATGGAAAATGCACCAACTGGCTGCTTTCTAAGATCTACTTGTTAACACAAATATCCCATCAGCCTGTCACGTGACAGCAGCTCTGTACATGTAAACACGGTGAAGATGACTTCCTGAAGTTCAAACTGAGGAAGAAAAGAGATTTAAGTGACTTTAAGCAGGGTGTGTTGTTGGTCTAAACCAGGGGTGTCCACATGGTCAGCAGCAGGACTCAGGTAGGCTGTGCTGGTTAAACCATGTCATGGTGGTACTAAGGGGACCAAAGTGGGACCAGAAAACCTCCCCCCACCATTCCAGCAGCAGCAGCCTGAAGCGTTGATCCTGACAGCAGGATGGATCCATGTTGTCATGATGTTTCCAGCAGATTCTGATCCTACCATGTGAATGTGGAGCTGAACTGGAGACTCATCAGACCACTGACATCAACAGCTGGATATTTTCTCTTCTTCAGACCTTCTTTGTAATGGAGATGGTTTAGACCAGAGGTGTCCAGCTCCGGTCCTCGAGGGCCGCTGTCCTGCAGGTTTCCCATGTATTCCTGTTCCAACACATCTAGCTTCCACTAAATGGATCAAACAGCCAATGACGTGCACAATTGATTAAGCTCTACTACTAGTTAATTTGAATCAGGTGTGTCTGAGCAGGGATACATAGAAAACCTGCAGGATTCTGGCCCTCGAGGACCGGAGCTGGACACCTCTGGTCTAAACCATCTCCATTACAAAGAGCACAGTGTAGCATCTTCTGATGGAAACTTCCAGCAGGATGATGCACCATGTCACAAAGCTCACATCATCTCCACCATGACGATGAGTTCACTGTCCTCCAACGGCCTCCACAGTCACCAGATCTCAGTCCAGCAGAGCAGCTTTGGGACGGGGTGGAACGGGGGATTCTCATCATGATGCTTCATGTCAACGTGGAGGAAAATCCACCTTATCACACCAAGAATGAAAAAAGGAGGTCCCGCCTGGTACTAGGAAAGTGGCTGATTTAAAAAACGTACAAAGGTCAAAGCTACAGTTGGGTTTAATGAGACTTTGTCAAACACAGAATAAAAATTCCTTTTATTGACGTTTAAACCAGAAAAACCTTCATAACAGCAACACAGGCAGCACAGGCATTAATCAGGAACAACTCGTTTGTGATCATCTCCTCTTTTCATGGGAGTCAAAGGTGTTAAATACAACCCCAGTGAACCCCCCAGGATGTTTCCTAGGATGAAAATGTAAAAGAAATTCATCTCTTTGTTCTGGTTTCTGATGAAACGTCTCTGTTCAGAAATTCTGATGTTGGTTTTGGAGAAAATCATTAAATCTGTCCTCGTAGATACACGGCAAACATAATACAATAAAATAAATACAATGAATAAAATAAATAAAATAAAATAAATACAATCTGGTGGGTTTACTGAATGAAGACAAATGAATTGTGAAAACATCTTGTATTCTGTGGCGTTAATGAGAAGTTTTAACAGTTTAACTCTGTTAGCGATGAAGACGTGCGTCATCTCTAAAACCAGTTCATTATTTCCCAAACTGTGTTTCTGAGTCCAGACCTGGTCGCTTTTAGTGTTGTGTTTCATCATCTGGACCGCGCCTCAGGTGGTCTGTGGGATACAAAAAGCAGTGAAACGGCGCTTTTCCCAACCTCTGAGTCACAAGCTGAAAGTTTCAGAACGCGGCTGAATTGTCGTGTTTTAGTCCTGAAAGTCAACGTCAAACCAAACAGAGAATTCTGAAATGCGTCCTCTGCAATACTTCAAAATAAACATCAATTCTTTGCCTTGTTATTTACCATGAATCCCTTCTTCTTTTCTTGCTCATTCAGTTGTTCTTCCTCTCAGAACATTTAGTTTCATTACGTTTTAATGAACTCTGGAGGCCAATAGTCTTCCCCAACGGCTGTTTGCCCACAGTAATTAGACTGATGTGGAACAATAATGTGGTAATTCTTTACTGATGCACAAATTATTCATGTCGTACCTTTAATGGGGCTGTTTGGAAGTGAAAGGGCTCCAGTGCAGCGATGCAGTCCTGCATGAAGGAAACTAAAATAAGTCTCAGTTTACTTGGTCTGATAGAAGCCAAGCTCCAAAAACAACAGATTTTATATGGAAAATTCCTGTGAACACAGACGTCTTCCTTCTGTTTGGAATGTATTTTGTATATTTGCTCACAATAATAAAATATAAAAAAACAAAACAAAACAAAACAAAAGATTTGACATAATTATCACAATCATCCCCGTGCAAAAAAATCAAACGACAAATAAAGAAAAAAACACAAAGAAAATGACCATATGATGCAGGAGCTCCTTTAGCAGCAGTAGCATGGTGCAATGGCTTTCTGTTTGTCTCGTCGTCATGGAGACCATTCTTTCCAGTTCGGTGAGGTTTCTGCAGCTCTATGCAGGTCCAGGTTCAGGTCTGGACTCCAACCTTGGTTCTGTTGTAGACCTGCTGCTGTGTTTCTGATGACTGTCCTGCTGCATGAAGCGGTTTCAGATGGTCTCACATCGGACTGGAACACTGTGGAGTCCAGAGGAGTTCATGGTCCTTTGCACGACTGCAGCGTGTCAGACAGGCCCAGATCATCGTCCCTCCACCACCGTGTCTCCAGGCTTTGAAAAAAGATCTAGAAAAATAAGTTTTCATTTTACATGGATAAAAGATAAAAAAAAAGACAAACAACCAGATAAGTCAACAGTAATACCGGTCCTTGTGGGCCCTGCAGGTTTTCATTGTATCCCAGCTCCAACACACCTGGTTTACAATAAATTATTCAATTTAATTCAGCTTTATTTGTATAGCGCCACTTCACAACAATGTTGTCACAGGACACTTTACAGACACATCATTTCAAGCCAATTCATACATATCCTATAATAAAAAACCACTAATTGCATCGGGTCATGACTTGGATCCAATCCCCCATCCTGAGCTGCACGCGGCGACAGTGGGAAGGAAAAAACTCCCTTTTAACAGGAAGAAAACCTCCGGCAGAACCCGGCTCAGGGAGGGCAGCCATCTGCCTCGACTGGTTGGGGTGGAGAGGACAGGAAAGACAGATCAACATGTACAACTGCACTTATTCTGGAAGACCTGTGGAAAAAAGGAGAAATAAGTTAGAGACGGCAATATTGTTTTATATTTATACATTAATATATTAGAGAAATAGAGCGAGGTACTTCTCAGTGCATCAGGTGACGTCCCCATTGCTATATATGTAATGGATGGCTAGACTACCCATAACTATAAGAGCAATGAGCAGAACCTGGACATATTTAAAGTTCTGCACAATGACTGATTTATTTAAGTCAGGTGTGTTGGAGCAGGGATACGTAGAAAAGCTGCAGGACTGTGGTCCTGAGGACCGGAGCAGGACACCTCTGGACTCCCAGGTCTTCATCAGGCTCAGTGTGTCTGCAGCGAGTCTGCAGCCGTACCAGTACTCTCTGCATGGAGCCTCCTCCAGACACATCATGCACCTCCACACGGTCTTTGGATTAAAACCCAGGTTCATAAATCTGCAAAGCAGCTGGCGCAGATGAATCCAATAGAAACAGTAAAGAAGAAGACAGCAAATATATTTGACCATAATTCCTAATAAAGTCTGTGTCCAAAGATCATTTTATTTGTTTACAAAGATGAAGCGGCTTTACAAAGATGTTGTAACTGCTTCAGCAGCTCTTCTCCTGACCTGACAGTGTGAGAGCCTTCAATGTAAGTCAGCTGCTTGCAGACCTTCAGCTCGTGTTGAGATTTCTGAACCTTCGCTCCATCCTCTTCTGCTGAGCGCTCACTTCCTTGAAGGTTAAGAAATGACAGAGTGTGTATCAGCTGTTTAGTATGCCGCTCTCATCCGCAGGCTTCCAAACAGGATGAATCCTGCTGGACCGCACTTTCTCCCTTTTCTTTGACACCAATGATTATGTTACGGTGTGATCCTTCACCATCACAGGGATTTATTTCTGCCTGCGGAGGCTGCAAACTTCTTGTGTGGCTCACAGAGGGAGCTTTCTCTGGTTTTAATCATGTATATCTCGCTCTTTGCTGCCAAAGAGATGGAAAAACATATAGATGGAAACAGCATTTCAGTACAAAACAAAGGCACTTTTTAGCTTTTAGGACTGGAAAAGAGCAGATGAAGACTGGGAAACGTTTAGCCTACACAGTCTCTTAATGGGTCACAATGCATTTCCCATGACATCGCCATTTTCCTTCGCAGCATCCGCTGCAAAAATAGCTCACTTTGATCTGCTGAAAGGCTGCAGCGGGAGTGAAGCACAAAGCTCTGATCTCCTTTTCTTTAAATCCCGCTGCTCTTTTTATTCAATGTTGTTTCTTCCCCCTAAAGTGTCTCTGCTGATTTTTACCAAAAGTTTTTACAGGTTTTATAAGTAAAAGTATGACATCCCACTTTATGGGATATTTTGTGTAAAAATGTGAGCTTGGACTTGAAAGAACCTGCTATGAACTTGCTTTAAAATGACTTGTTAGTTATTAAAGTAAAATATCATGAAACTATGATGAGCAGGAAAATGTTTTTTCCTTAAAGAGGTTGGAGATGTTGGCGTCATCAGAGCCTGTTAATCCTCTGTCTTCTCCTCTGCAGAGTGGTGACCCAGTTCTTCGTCTTCCTCTACTGCAAATGTCTGTGGAGGGGCCTGAAGTTCGTAGCTAGGAAGTTTACAGGCCGCTGTGAGCTGCAGCGAATCTGCTACAACAACAAACATGGAGCTCGCAGGACCCTCAAGATCGGTAGGCTGCATGCTGCCTGACACAAAACGTTCTTATTTAATATGGTGGTCGATAAAGAAAGAAAAACCTCAGAACACTTCTGTCTCCAGCATTGTTCATGTTTTTGCCATTTTTATGTCTTTATATGTCACAGTGTGGATATTTGGAATTAAGTTATTTAAAAAAAAGTAACTTTTTTTTTTTTAACTTTTATCAGTGAAAAATGATGTTTTTCTGGTGGAATTGGAACTCTGAAATGTCCATTTTATGCTCAAAGTTTCCACCTGCAGGGAAAATATGTTAAAGAAAAGCCACGTCTTGACAGTCCAGTCCACGATCCATTCCTCCATCTGTCCATCCATCCATCTATCCATCCATTCCTCCATCTGTCCATCTGTCCGTCCATCTGTCCATCCCTCCTTCCATCCATCCATCCATTCCTCCGTCCGGATGGACGGACCGATGGATGGATGGATGAATGGATGAATGGATGGATGGACGGACGGAGGGATGGATGGATGGATGAATGGATGGACGGACGGAGGGATGGATGGATGGATGAATGGATGGATGGATGGATGATGGATGGACGGAGGGATGGATGGATGGATGGATGGATGGATGGATGGATGGATGGATGGATGGACGGATGGATGGATGAATGGATGGATGGACGGACGGAGGGATGGATGGATGGATGAATGGATGGATGGACGGATGGATGGATGGATGGATGAATGGATGGATGAATGGATGGATGGATGGATGGATGGATGGATGGATGGACAGATGGTCCTGGAGGTCCGCTGTCATGCTGGTTTTAGATGTTTCCTGCTGCAGCATCTACAGCAGCTTCATGGATCAAAGTGTTTTTAGCAGAACGCCTCAACAAGCTGCTGAGGACACTTAATAACAAAGTAACACATTTACAAAATGAATATTTGATGTATTTTACAAAGTGTGTGTGTGTATAATATTCAAGTATACAACACAGCAAAACAACAAATCTAGATATTGTTTTACTTCATTTTATTCATATTTTAGTTTTTATTATTTCTCATTATAATGTGGACATTTAGTTTTTATTTTCAATTTTTTTCAGTTTATTTGGAGTTAATCTGTTACTTTTCACCTTTTTCTTCCAGAGTCGTCCCTGCGGTACTCCAAGAATGAGGTAGATATTCAACACTTCTATTCTATTCTATTCTATTCTACAGTCATTTAGCAGAAGCTTTTATCCAAAGCGACTTACATATGAGAGTGAAAACAACACAAGCACTAAACCGAGCAGTAGAGGACATCACAGGAAGGTACCAGTGGACTTCTGGAGTCCAGTTGGATGTCAATCTTGACATGTGGCGCTAGAAGCTCTTTTTATGTCTTTCTTTCCCACCCCGCAATATTATTTACATTACAATACAAACAATTAATACCATAATATTTGTTGCAAAGAACTGGCCAAGTTCTTCAACTCTTCTGTCAAATATAGCTAAGCTAAGTGTGGGAGTGCTCCGTGAAGAGCTGAGTCTTCAGTTTGCTCTTAAAAGTAGACAAGGACTCTGCAGAATGGACAGAGTTTGGGAGGTCATTCCACCATCGTGGCACGACAGAGGAAAAGAGTCTGGCTAGTGACTCGGTCCCACGTAGTGGCGGTAACACAAGGTGTCTTTCACTGGTGGGACGTAGCTGTCCATAGGGAGTGTAGGACTGGATGAAGGTAGACAGCAGCTGTTTTAGTTATTGTTTTGTAATCTCGAAGCAAAGCTTTGGATTTGATGCGTGCTGCGACCGGAAGCCAGTGCAGTGTGCAGACCAGACATCCTGCGGCGTTCTGGATCATCTGCAGAGGTTTAACAGAGCGTGCAGGCAGGCCTGCCGGTAGGTAATCGCAGCGATCAATGCGTGAATCGATGATATAAAGATTTTAGCCAGTTTGTCTCAGTCTCCCAACACGTCCCTACTTCGTCTTCTCAGTCTGTCTTTTCATTGCCGCCATCTTGTCGTCCCCTGCAGCTGCTGCAGTCTGCCCTCAGTGTCCACCCTGACAAGGTTGAGAAGACTATCGAGGACATCATGGCCTTGAAGAAGATTAACCCCGACACCAACCCACAGTGAGACACGACGACACCACACACACATTCCACCTGCAGCGTCTCTACGTTACCTCTTCCTCATGAGTTCCTCCAGATCGCCTCATGTCTTTTATAGACCTGCTTTCCCTCAGACAGACATGTGTTTCTGTCCCCGTGTGTCCCCAGGCTGGGCATCTCTCTGCAGGCCAGCCTGCTGCAGATTGTGGGCTACCGGTCTCTGGTGGCCGAGGTGGAGAAGCTTCGCCGGGAGCCGTACGACTGTGAAAACCCAGAACACGAGGAAATGCTGATGAAGGTGTTCATCTTTCTGCAGCTGCATGCTGAACCGGATAAAAAGGGTTAAATCTCCTACCAGGACATGGAAAGAGTTCACCGCACTGAGACGAGGTGTGTTTGTGTTGCAGCTGTGGAAGGAGCTCCGCCCTGACACGCCCCTCACCGGCCGCATCTCCAAGCAGTGGTGTGAGATCGGTTTCCAGGGCAGCGATCCCAAGACGGATTTCCGAGGGATGGGTCTGCTGGGTCTGCACAACCTGCTGTGAGCTCCCAGTCTGCAGAACACTTCCCGTCCCAGCTGAAAACCACACCTTCACAGAAAACCTTTCACAGCTCCATAAACATGGCTGAGTGGATCAAACCTGCAGATAAGTTTCTCTTTTCTCATCTTTCTGCAGGTATTTCGCAGAACACGACAAGGCCACAGCTCTGCAGATGCTTCAGGACTCCCTGCAACCAAAGCACAAGTATGTCTAGCTCACCTCTACATGTTAATATCTAAGGAACATGCCAAGTGTTGGCATGTTTACCAGAACACAGTCACTATGCACGTGCACAGTTATTTGTCTGTGATGGACTGGCAGCCTGTTCTGGGTGTCTTCTGCTTTTCACATGATAGCATCTGGGATGAGTTCCAGTCATATTTTTTTTTTACTAAAAACTGTTAAATGTGAGCGTAAAGACAGAAAACAACAATACTGCATTTCACCTCAGGAGCTTTAACCCTTAAAACTCCACTAGACAGCCGAACGCCATCGCTGTGTGGAGTAAATAGTGATGGATATCTCACCATTTAGATGATCTTCACAGTTTTATCCCATCCAGGAGATTTCCACTCCAAACGCAACATGTCGTGTTTAATCAGAGACTTCAATGATCCGTGAGAACACCATTATTTATCACATTTTCACCATAAAAAAGATCTCTATCACCACCATGTTGCTAAAAGACCTCAGAAATGATGATGAAATCTCGCCTGTCTAACTTTCCACCAATCAGAGAGCTTAAACTGGCGGTAATGTCCAATCAGGAGAGGCCAAAGATCAATAAGTGATCAGAAAAGCAGAAAAATAATGATCCCGTATGGCTGGAATGAAGCCAAGAAGAGGTTTCTGATGCAGCTGAGCTGGAGGAGGTTTAGTGAGGATAGCAGGTAAATAGTAGCAGAAATAACTGGAGATGAGAAGTGGAAATGTGTAAATAGTTTCTGTTGTGTTTTTGTTTCAGTAACAGGTGTTTTATTGCTTTTATCCGTGTTTACACAACAAATAGAGAAGTAAACAAGCAAAAGAACAATAATGGATGATAAGAGACATACAGATTCCCAGCTGATCCACTGATAGGAAGACAACACTAAACAAAAACCAGACATCTTCTGTACAGTCCAAACGCTGTGGAGGCGAGCATAAAGATGACAGGGATCGTAGTAATTTTAGGTTTTTAACAATAATAACAATGGAGGGTGTTAAAGGCAACCAGACGAACTTAGCAAACCTAAAAATCTGCGTTTAAAGAAGGAAAGAAAAAACTACAGACCTCAGAACGACCTTTACTGTTGCTCTGCAATGTGAAGCTGAGATGTTCTGGTTTCCGGCGGGAACGTCACCTCGCGGTGAGAAGGTCGCGTCGGCTTCATGCAGTCCAGTATAAAACCGTCTCCTTGCCAGTAAAGAGGAGACCCGTCAGACACCACCATCAGAGAGCAGGACTCGCTCTTCGTCTGCATTATATACAGGGTTTGAAAGAACTTGGACCAGAACTCTTTCAGTCTAAGATTGGATCAGAACATGGCAGGTTGGCGGCGACCTGTTTGCATCAAAGGCACGTTGGACGGTTAGTTTTTTAGCTTATCACATGAGAAATGAAGTCTCTGAAGTACCTGAACCCGTATTAGTCCAGAACCCATCATAAAAGAGACGTTTAGAAGTTCTACTCCTCTTCTGCAGCTGATGTCCAGTCAGTCCAGTTCTAGTTCCTTCTCCTTTTAGTTTTCATACGATGGAGGGGTGGGGGCGCCACCTTCTGGATGTTTGTGGAAAGTACAGATGTGTTTGTTTTAATGCTGGAGATAGAAAAGATTTGGCTGCTGTTGATCTGTGTGTTATTTCTACAAAACTCTGTTAGTAATAAATCCCGTTTTCTTCTTCCGGTTGCTCTTTAAGCTGCTGTATCTCTTCACACATTCATTTTACATCATTTTAGCCTCATAATCTGTCTGCTGAGGCTGGAAACATCACATCTGCATGGAAACATCATGTCCGCAGCTGACTGGGGCTAAAAGCTTCAACTTCTACAGGAGTTTTGGATAAAAATCTGCAGATTGGTTCAGTTTTAAGGATTATGTTTACTTTGGATTTTGTGCCAAAACAAAACTAAAAAACTTGACTCTTCACTTTCTAATGTACCAGAAACTGGTTGTCCCTCCTCTCCCTCTGCCATCACCGCTCTGCTTAACTCTTCCAGCTTGACGTCACCCGCTGCACCATCTGACTCCTGATCTTTGCATTATTTCTCACTTGCATCCCAGTATAAACTGTCTCATTTCTCAAATGAAGATTCTTCTTTTTTTTTTCCCCTTCTTCGCCTCCATTCCTGCCCATTTCCTTCTTTTCTGTCTGTCTCGTGCACTGTAGGAGCACACACAGAAATCCAAGGTACTTCACTTTCATTCACTCGTTTTCTGCATTCATAGCTTTCATGCATGTAAAGCTCCTGTAAGCGTAGTTTTCTGTATGCAAGCGGTACGTCTTGACTTGGCCAGATGTTGTTCAGAGTAATATTTCTGATCTGTTCTGATGTAGAACTTTCTTTACGTTTGGAAATATATGAGTAGAAAGAAGCGAGCTCCTTGTGGGTTTGGTTTGGATCCACCTTGTGGTGCTCGGTGTCGCTGACATGACTCCTGTTTGTCCTTCCCAGCGAGGTGAACAAGCCTGAATGGGAACAGAAGAACATTGATAAAGCTATCGGGTAAGTGTGTGTGTGTGGAAGTGTGTGTTTGTGTGTGCTGCTGCAGCATTGGCCCAAACACAGAGCAGTTTATGCATGAGTGTGTGTGAGTGTGTGGGTTTGTAAGCAGGCCAGATCGTGTGTTGAAATGGGCAGGAAGGTGTTTTCACTCGACACGTGACTCCAGGATTTTTCTTCGTCCCCATCTCCAGCTACTCGTTCGCCATCGTGGGCATCAACATCACGGATCTGGCCTACTCTCTGCTGGTGAGCGGAGCGCTGAAGACCCATCTGTACAACGTGGCGCCAGAGATGCCGAGCCTGCTGCACTTCCAGCAGACCTTCTGTAAGCAGAATTTATCTACAGCACAAACACAACACTTGTGTTTATTTCCTGCATAACTTCATCACGTCCACCTTCCTTTATCAGGTCGGTGCTTTAAGTGGAACAGAATAAGTGCTGGTACTCCCTTAATGACTTGCTGTCAGTTTGTCTGCAAATATGGGACAAAACATGGCTGATACTTACATGTAGATCTATAAACTGATCTATAGATTAATAGTTTGACAGCGCAGAAATGACAAAAAAACAAACATCAAGTTCTAAATCCACATTTGCCTAATTCAAAGTATTATGGAGACACTATTATGAACTTCAAGCCTCATTGCTGGACATTAAAAATAACACTAAAAAGTAAATACATAAACTTAAAGTTCATTAACCCTAATAATGAAAACAATGCAACATTTTTCACATTTATTTGAAAAACAAACAAACACTAAAGTGGTTTATTTAAAAAATACCCTCCTCATACATGAATATGCAAGAAACCAGCTTGTAAATAGGTCCCTACTACTGGGCCACTCTGCATGAAAGGGTTAAAAACACAAAAAGTTCGACATTTACACTTATTTGGTTTATTACCAGATTCATTTAAAAATGTGTTACTATTAAACTTTTCCTCTGTGAAATATGTTTTTCCCAGCATCAGGTCTGGTCCATAACACTTCGTAATATAATATTAATATTCTAGAAATAATCTTCAAAAACTCAAAATACTGACCAGACGTACACTTAGTCTGCAGCATCTGACCTTCATTGTCTGGTGTAGTAAATGACTGTTAAGTAGTACTACTGTAGTAAATGACTGTTAAGTAGTACTACTGTAGTAAATGACTGTTAAGTAGTACTAAAATAGTAAATGACTATTAAGTAGTACTACTGTAATAAATTACTAAGTAGTACTACTGTAATAAATTACTAAGTAGTACTACTGTAGTAAATTACTAAGTAGTACTACTGTAGTAAATGACTGTTAAGTAGTACTACTGTAGTAAATGACTGTTAAGTAGTACTACTGTAGTAAATGACTGTTAAGTAGTACTACTGTAGTAAATGACTGTTAAGTAGTACTAAAATAGTAAATGACTATTAAGTAGTACTACTGTAATAAATTACTAAGTAGTACTACTGTAATAAATTACTAAGTAGTACTACTGTAGTAAATTACTAAGTAGTACTACTGTAGTAAATGACTGTTAAGTAGTACTACTGTAGTAAATGACTGTTAAGTAGTACTACTGTAGTAAATGACTGTTAAGTAGTACTACTGTAGTAAATGACTGTTAAGTAGTACTACCGTAGTAAATGACTGTTAAGTAGTACTGCTGTAGTAAATGACTGTTAAGTAGTACTACCGTAGTAAATGACTGTTAAGTAGTACTACTGTAATAAATTACTAAGTAGTACTACTGTAATAAATTACTAAGTAGTACTACTGTAGTAAATTACTAAGTAGTACTACTGTAGTAAATGACTGGTAAGTAGTACTACTGTAGTAAATGACTGTTAAGTAGTACTACCGTAGTAAATGACTGTTAAGTAGTACTACTGTAGTAAATGACTGTTAAGTAGTACTACTGTAGTAAATGACTGTTAAGTAGTACTACTGTAGTAAATGACTGTTAAGTAGTACTATTGTAGTAAATGACTGTTAAGTAGTACTACTGTAGTAAATGACTGTTAAGTAGTACTACTGTAATAAATGACTGTTAAGTAGTACTACTGTAATAAATTACTAAGTAGTACTACTGTAATAAATTACTAAGTAGTACTACTGTAGTAAATTACTAAGTAGTACTACTGTAGTAAATGACTGTTAAGTAGTACTACTGTAGTAAATGACTGTTAAGTAGTACTACTGTAGTAAATGACTGTTAAGTAGTACTACTGTAATAAATTACTAAGTAGTACTACTGTAATAAATTACTAAGTAGTACTACTGTAGTAAATTACTAAGTAGTACTACTGTAGTAAATGACTGTTAAGTAGTACTATTGTAGTAAATGACTGTTAAGTAGTACTACTGTAGTAAATGACTGTTAAGTAGTACTACTGTAGTAAATGACTGTTAAGTAGTACTACCGTAGTAAATGACTATTAAGTAGTACTACTGTAATAAATTACTAAGTAGTACTACTGTAGTAAATTACTAAGTAGTACTACTGTAGTAAATGACTGTTAAGTAGTACTACTGTAGTAAATGACTGTTAAGTAGTACTACCGTAGTAAATGACTATTAAGTAGTACTACTGTAATAAATTACTAAGTAGTACTACTGTAGTAAATTACTAAGTAGTACTACTGTAGTAAATGACTGTTAAGTAGTACTATTGTAGTAAATGACTGTTAAGTAGTACTACTGTAGTAAATGACTGTTAAGTAGTACTACTGTAGTAAATGACTATTAAGTAGTACTACTGTAGTAAATTACTAAGCAGTACTACTGTAGTAAATGACTGTTAAGTAGTACTACTGTAGTAAATGACTGTTAAGTAGTACTACTGTAGTAAATGACTGTTAAGTAGTACTACTGTAGTAAATGACTGTTAAGTAGTACTATTGTAGTAAATGACTGTTAAGTAGTACTACTGTAATAAATTACTAAGTAGTACTACTGTAATAAATTACTAAGTAGTACTACCGTAATAAATTACTAAGTAGTACTACTGTAGTAAATGACTGTTAAGTAGTACTATTGTAGTAAATGACTGTTAAGTAGTACTACTGTAATAAATTACTAAGTAGTACTACTGTAATAAATTACTAAGTAGTACTACTGTAATAAATTACTAAGTAGTACTACTGTAATAAATTACTAAGTAGTACTACTGTAGTAAATGACTGTTAAGTAGTACTATTGTAGTAAATGACTGTTAAGTAGTACTACTGTAATAAATTACTAAGTAGTACTATTGTAATAAATTACTAAGTAGAACTACTGTAGTAAATGACTGTTAGTAGTACTACAGTCATCACTCTACTCTGCTCCAGTTTGTAATATTACAGCTACGTCAGTTTTTTTCTCCACCTTTCCTCTCATTCAAAGCACGTCCACTTCATGTAAACACAGAAGCAACGTGATCGACGTGACGTGCGGCGTGACGTTGTGGGCTACAGCAGGCGTTCTGCGTCTAAACTGGTTTTAGCAATACATTTCTTTTGAGGCAACTTTTTATTTATTTCTTTTTTTTAACAAACAAATATAAGTTGTAATATGTGTTGAAGTCGTAGGAGGTATACTGATTGATGAAGAAAGCCGGTAAAAGTCCCGGTATGCAAAGGGATGGTATTTAAAAGTGCCGGTCCTGAGTACCCCTGCGTACTTAAAGCACTGATCAGAACTACTTTCATTCTCAGTGACGTAGATCCAACAACATGTTGACATGAAAACATCACACAGTTGCTGCACATCATGATGAGAATCTCCCGTTCCACCACGTCCCAAAGCTGCTCTGCTGGACTGAGATCTGGTGACTGTGGAGCCGTTGGAGGACAGTGAACTCATCGTCATGGTGGAGATGATGTGAGCTTTGTGACATGGTGCATCATCCTGCTGGAAGTTTCCATCAGAAGATGCTACACTGTGGTCAGAAAGGGATGGACATGGTCAGCAGCAGGACTCAGGTAGGCTGTGCTGGTTAAACCATGTCATACTGGTACTAAGGGGACCAAAGTGGGACCAGAAAACCTCCCCCCACCATTCCACCAGCAGCAGCTGCTAGCCATTTAGAGACCCCAAGCAAAATCACCTTCTGGAACATGGTGTGGATTTCATCCAGCTACTGGGCCGTGCTACTGGGGAACCTCCTAACAACCAGTTCTAGAGAGAGGAGAGTCCACCTCACTGTCCCCAGACTATTCCCACCATAGAGCCGCCACGTCTATCTCGGCAGCAGCAGCAGCTCAGCGACACACTGAAGAGCCGAAGGCTGCACAAGTCAAATCTTACATCACAGATTTTTTTCCATTAAAAATGCAAAAAACATGTCATGTTGCTAAGCAACCAGTTTGCATAACTGGTTCCTGGTGTCTGGAAACCTCTTCTGGACTGGAGCATGCCTCCCCTGCAGGAGCTGCTTGTCCAGTGGAGGCTAAACTAGACGGAAATGTTTGTGGTTGCAGGTTACCTGATGCAGGAGTTCCACCGCTTCTGGGTGGACGAGGATCCCAGCGACATCATGGAGTTCAACCGGGTCCGCTCCAAGTTCCACCGGAGGATCCTGCGGCAGCTGAAGAACCCGGACATGGCTCTGTGTCCCCATTTCTCTGCCTCCGACCTCCACCTGGTTAACCTCTAATTCCCCCCCCCCCCCCCCCCCCCCCCCCCCCCCCCCCCCCCCCACCTCACTGGAGTCTCCACTGGGGGTCCAGCTACGACAACGAAATTCAGTCTCGCCTCATTCACACTGCTGGACACACCTGGGGAGACTCCTTGTCCCAACTCGTCCCAGCTAACATCATGTCTCATCACTGCCAACTGCTCACTGTATACACACACACACACACACACACACACACACACACACACACACACACACACACACACACACACACACACACACACACACACACACACACTTCACCTAATCTTACCCTAACCAAGTCTTCACCATAAAATCTAAACATTTCTATTAGGGGGGTTTACCAATGCTGAGTCCCCTCAATGTGACATATCTACACACACACACACACACACACACACGCACACACACACACACACACACACATACAGCACTGCCTCTGCACCCTCACTGCAGCATCAGACCACCAGCATCAGAGACGACCATAGCGATTGTAGCTGTGCACGAGGAGGCTGCACCACACGCCACCGCTCATTGTTGCTTGAACGATTCATGACGATTGTATCTCCGCGGCGACACGCCGGTTTGAACCCGTTCCATCACACACACACACACACACCTGATTTCCTGCCAAAAAACATGTCTTTATGATTGCATCACAGTGAAATGTGTCAGGCTGCCACACGAGCTGCTTGTTTCTCTTCACATGAGCAGATTTCTAAAGTCTCACTGATCTGTTGCAGTCAAACGCCATGAGAGCGCCCCACGCCGCGGTCTGCGCGAGCAAACTGCCGCAGATTGTTGTTCACGTTTTACGTTCACCTGAAACTTCTCTAAATGTGGAATGTGGAAACTTCAGCTTTCACAGCAGCAGCTTGTTTCTTGTGAGCTTTTGCAAACCTGCGAAATTTGCTTGAATGTTTTATTTCCACGTTCAGAAAAGTCATTTAAACTTCTGCTTTTTGGAGCTTTTTTTTTCTTTTTTTTTTTTTTTTAAAGGTTTGCAAAAGTTTTTGCCTTTGATTTTTTTGAACCCATGTGGATTGAGTTGTGAATGTTTCTCACCTGCTCACAGTCATGAGTGTTTGATTGTGTTTTCTTCACTGAATGTGACACTGCGCGCACCGTCGTATCAGCCAAAGCAATAATTTACATTCACTTCACTGCACATTTTCTTAAATGTGTTAATTTGCACCATGTGTGCCTCAGTATTTTGCTTCTTTTTTTTTTTTTTTCTTTAACTCAGAGCTGGAACACTAATCAGTTAAAATAAAAAAAAAAAAAAAGCTGTGACATGCAGATAAAAATCCTCTTTTACTGGGAATTTGGAGAGCTGCATGTTTGGGAAGCTGAAGATGGAGGCGTTGACCAGTCAGTCAATGTACCA
Organism: Telmatherina bonti; assembly: GCF_933228915.1. Taxonomy (NCBI): domain Eukaryota; kingdom Metazoa; phylum Chordata; class Actinopteri; order Atheriniformes; family Telmatherinidae; genus Telmatherina; species Telmatherina bonti. Next base: position 9,124,328 of record NC_136628.1, on the reverse strand, counting down.
GCAGAGCTCTCATCTTTTCGCACAAATCTTTCTCAGCTTCGTTTCAGTGCAGATGGTTCGGCTGAGATGTGGGTAGCTGCATATCTTTCATTATTTAAGATGATACTTTGAATCTAATCTGCTCTAATCTAAGCTGGACTCTAAACGAACCGTTTCGGTTCGGAGCCGGTCTGGCTTTCACCACTTTCATCAGAAAGATAACGTCTGACTATAAATGCAGCAGAATTCCATCCATCTGTTGTCTAAACCAGCGATCCTCAGTCCTGATCCTGGAGCGCCATCATCCTGCAGGTTTCAGGAGTTTCCCTGCTGCAACACATCTGACTCAGACCACTGGGTAATGAACTAACCTGGAGTTTGAGTCCGGTGTGTTGCAGGAAGGAAACTTGGTTCTGGAGGACCAGGATCTGGGGGTACCCTGTTATTTCAGGGTCAGGGGGAGCTGGAGCCCATCAGCAGCAGCTATCAGATGAGAGGCAGGATGCACCTTGGACAGATCGCCTGTCCAACCACAGGCGATGTATAACCTTCACACTTTGGCTGATTTTTTTCTCTAAACTTTAAATATTTTTGCGAGCATCAGTTGAAGCCCGGCTCGTAAACCTTTCACACGCCGGCGTCCCCTAACGACGGCTGCATCCTGTCTCTTCTCTGAGATCTCTCCAGCCAGTAAAAGTCTGTCTGATGTGGACTCTTGTCTTAATTGTTGCTCTGTCCCGTCCTCTTGTGTCTCTCGGTGAATCAGCCCCGGTGTGTAAAACAGCCGAGTTTTTCATCCAGCTTCTGGTGTTTGATGCGTTCCAGTAAAGCCCAAATAAACAAACATAATAAATGTTTTTATTTCACTCGTTATCAGTCCTCATCTGCACCATGACATTCAGCTGAATATAAGATATATAAACCGTATTAATTCCACAATAAATCTAACATGTAAACAGACTTTTTCTTTTATTCTGCACAGCTTTAAATTGAACATTTTTATTCACAAAACTGTGAAAGTTGATGTAATTAAAAGCATTAAAATAGCTTTTTTTTTCTTTTATTTGCTTGATTTGTGTTTAAAGAGACACATTTCAACTCCCACAAACGTCCCCCAGAGCCCCAGTTCACCCAGTCTGAAGCAGCTGTTTGATTTGAGCTTTGCTCTAAGTCACATGATCAATTCCAGCCAATAATTAGAGCCCACATTCCACAGCTTCTCTTGAACACACCATTGCTGTATTAACAATCATTAAAATCACTTGTGATACTCTGACAAATGTCGGTAGAATATATAATATATCTACATTATTTTCCCGCCATGCTTGCACTGTTTTATGTGTTGGGATCGTATGAAGTACTTTGGTTCCTCTGAAGTGAACGTTGAAGCTTTTAGTCAGTATTAATGAGCTCTTTACTTCAGCGAATCTTCCATCTCCTGCTTGCAGTTTGCTTTGCTTCACTATGATCAGCTTTGCGCTGTTTTAAGAAGATATTAGTTTGGTTTGTGGTATTAATCGAGTCATTTGTGGTGTAAGGGCCACCGAGCCCGAGAATACTGTAGATGCTCTTAGATTTACGCTGCTGTACATTCTGCTCCGAAGCCTCTAAAAGTTGGATCCGCATGCTGTTTTCATCGCTGCTGCTCTGGCATTCTGCAGTAAGGCTCTCCTGGATATTGTAACGGTGTTTAATTTGTGCTGTACTTTTTCAATCCTCAATAAAAAAATAAAGGAATAAATGTTAGTTAAAATGAAAGTCGTCTGTTTGTGTTTTTGTTTGTTTGCTTGACAGAAAAGTGGATTTATGCATCTGCTGTTTATCAGCATATTTGCTGCATCAGAGAATAAAATATCAGCGCTATAAAAGTTTATCTAAGATTCCTGAACAGCAAGACTGCAGACTGATGCAGAAAGTCAAATGAAATGAGCCAAAACGTTTTGATGCAAGTTATGTCACATGACATCATCACATGACAGAAGTTAGAAGATGGCTATGAGGAAGAGGAGGTGGTGATTTCCTCCACCACAACCACCATCCAGCAGGACAGTCTGCACACGGCTGGGATATGTTTTCCTCGCGATTAGATTTTTATGGAATTTTTTTTCATGCCGGGTCGATTTAAATGGCAATTCCTCAAAATAACCCAGTTTTAGTTTGCTTTTTAAACACCAGACAGACCACATGAAAAGGTTTAAAGACTATCATGAGCCAGATTTTCCAAATAAAAAAATCTGCTGTTTGTCAGTTTTTAAAATTCATTCAGCAGCAAGAAATCTGAAGCAGCTGTTCTACTCATGTTTCAAAAGCTGGAACTGCATATAAAAGTGCTGGTTTGTGTGTCTGTTGGTTTGTTGCTGCGCTACGTTTGGCTGCTCTGCATTTACCTCAGGGTGGCGTCTTGTCAGGTGGACAGTAACATTAGTCTTGTTACTATAGTACACGACGTGCAGGAGAATTTACAAACAGCTTTCGACATGTCCAGCTCTTTTCCTTTCAAAGCAAAAAATCCAAAATGTGTCCAAACTTCTGACTTAAAATGCGATGAAGGATTTATCTCTGCACATTTCTTTTTTTTAATATAAATTTATTTAGTGAGGACATACAATAGTAACAAACATCGAGTTTCAAGTTATCCTCGATACATTTTTCTTTCTTTTGTTTTCCCCCCTCAAAATGATAGGCCTATATTACACATTGAATCAGTCAACAGACATAAAATAAAGGTCGTTGTCGCCGATTGCTTCAATACCGGATAAACAAAAAACAAAACAAAAAAAAAAGGTTTCAGGTTTCAAAAAATAAAATAAAATAAAGATAACCTAGAACAAAATAATAATAGTAATAACAATAAGTAAAGATAATTAGAACAACAACAGCGACAACAAAAAAGGCAGGGCAAGGTAAGTGGGTGGGGGATTAATCAGAAGGCATTGTTTGTAGTGATTTACAATATTCCATAAGAGATCCTCATTTACGTTCGAACTTTTGTTTATGTCCTTTGATTGTGAAATTAATTTTCTCCATTTTAAGAAATGATGGGACATCAATGAACCAGTGAGATATTAAAGGTGCCTTAGAAGATTTCCAAAGTAATAAAATATTACGTCTAGCAATAAGTGATGTAAATGCCAAAATTTGGTCATGACTGGAATCAGTCAGAGTGGAATTTAAGTGGAATGCCAAAAATCGCTAAATAGGGATTCAAATCAACTTTAATTTTAAGAACATTGGAGATGATTGTTGAATATTGGTTCCAGAAATGACAGAGTGATGGGCACAGAAAAGACATGTGGTTCAGGTCACATGGACTTGCATGACATCTTTCACACTGATCTATTACCTGTGGGTAAATTTTTGACAAGCGAGACTTTGAATAGTGAACTCCATGCAGTACTTTAAATGGAATTAGTTGTAATCTAGCTGAGGGTGTGCTAGAGCGAACATTTGCTATTGCTTTCTCCCACTGCTGATCTGAAATAGTTACTCCCAATTCATGTTCCCAAAACATTCTGATCCTTTCTGTTGAGTGTACATCCAAGTCCATAAGTTGTTTATAAATTACAGATGCAATTGACTATGTTTTAATTTTGAGAGATAACAATTCTTCCCATGGTTGTGTACTTGGAAGAGAGGAATAAGATGGAAAAAGAGAAGATATACAATGTCTTATCTGAAAGTAGCGAAATAGGTGAGTAGCAGGAAGTTCATTCTCAGAGAACAAATTGGAGAAGCTTGAAAAGGTATTCTCTTTGAAAAGATACCACAGTTTCTCCAACTCAAATAAGTAGCATCAAAAAGACCAGGAGGGAATAAGTGATTTTTAACAATAGGCATCACTGAAGACGCTGATGTAAACTTAAAGTGATTTCTATATTGTGACCATATTTTGAGAGTGGACTGTACGACTGGATTTTTTGTAAATCGACCGGGGTTGATCAGCAGTGGAAAAAATACAAGAGCCTCTAGTGATGAAGAAGTGCATGACTGGGATTCCAGTTTACACCACAGCAGTTCGCATGACTGTAGCCAACATATTAATTTATGAATATGAGCCGACCAGTAATAATACAAAAAATTGGGCAACGAAAGCCCACCACTAAATGTAAACTTCAGTAAAGGTGAATTCCTAACCCTGGGATTCCGCCCCTCCCATAAAAATGAAGTTATAAGTCCATCAAGAGTTTTAAAAAAGGTTAAAAATAGGAAAATAGGAATACACTGAAAGAAGAAAAGAAACCGAGGCAAAACATTCATTTTAATTGTATTGATTCGACCTTTAAGTGAAAGGGGTAGAGAACCCCATCTCTGAAAGTCTATTTTGAGTTGATTAATTAAGGGGAGGAAATTCGCTGTGTATAACAAGGGCAGAGTGCGAGTAACGTTAATTCCTAGATATTTAAATCCTGATGGGCTCAGTTTAAATGGAATCTCAGTTTGTTTGAGAGCAAGAGCTAAGGAATTTACTGGATAACATTCACGTTTGAGAATATTTATTTTATAGCCCGAAATTGAACCAAACCTAGTTAATAATGAAATTATATGAGGAACACTTGTCACAGGATCTGAAACGTACAAAAGCAGGTCGTCTGCGTAGAGCGACAATTTTAAATTAATACCAAAGCGAGAGATCCCTTGAAAGCCATTAAGTGAGCGTAAAGCTATTGATAAAGGCTCAAAAAGTCAGGGCAAAAAGCAAGGGAGACAGGGGACATCCCTGCCTAGTGCCACGGGACAGACTAAAATAATCAGAAACAACATCGTTTGTACAGACACTAGCCTGAGGTGAGTCATATAACAATCGAATCCATGAAATAAAAAGACTTCCAAAGCCAAATTTATGCAAAACAGCAAAAAGGTATGCCCATTCTGCACGGTCAAAAGCTTTCTAAGCGTCAACCGATATCACTGCTTCTGAATTGGTGGTGGAATGTTGAGCCATCATAACATTTAGCAAGGTACGAATATTATAAAACAACTGACGGCCTTTAATAAACCCCTTCTGTTCCTCACTAATTATTAAAGGAAGAATTTTTTCCAATTGACCTGATAAAACCTTAGCGAGGACCTTGACGTCTACATTAAGGAGAGATATCGGTCTGTATGAGGAGTAAGATGTAGGATCTTTATCTTTCTTCAGAAGGACTGTAATAATAGCTTGAGAGAGTGTAGGGGGTAATGTGCCTCGGTCTAATGATTCATTGTATACCGAAAGTAACAATGGGGCCAACTGAACTGCAAACTTTTTAAAAAATTCTGCTGAATACCTGTCTGGACCTGGTGCCTTGCCATTACACATAGAATTAACGGCATGTAAAATTTCTTCCAATTGAAGGGGAGCATCTAGTTGTTCAGCCATGGTTGGATCAACAGTGGGTATAGCAAGATTTTTAAAGAAAAGAGACAGATCCGAAGCATTAGCCTTAAATTCAGATTGATACAAAGATGAATAATATTTTTTGAAAGTTTCATTTATGGCTTTTGAATCAGTAAACAGGATGCCTGAATTATCCTTAATTTGAGATATTAACCGAGAAGCTGATTGACGTTTCAGCTGATGAGCCAAAAGTCTACTAGGTTTATCACCATGTTCATAATAAGTGGCATGTGTACGAAACAAAAGTCATTCAGCATGAGTTGTGGAAAGTAAATCAAATTCCGTCTGTAAATCAAGACGTTGTTTATGAAGATCCTGAGCGGAGTTATTTACAATCTGCCTGTCTATCTCAGTTATCTTGTCCATTAATTCTTGAAGCTTGGCTCTGCGTTCTCGATTGGAATGGACAGAAAAGGAGATTATTTGTCTGTGCAAGTAGGCTTTCATAGATTCCCATAGCAATGAACATGAGATTGTGTCATTTTTATTAAAACCAATGTATTCATCAATTTTTGATTGTATGAAATGATTAAATTTCTCTTCGGCTAACAATAAAGAATTTAACCTCCAAGGGGAGGAAAAGAGAGGTCGATTTAGCAGTTTAACATCAATACTATGTGGCGCATGATCAGAAATGACAATTGGATGATATTCAGTTAAAGCTATTTTAGAGATAAGAGAATTATCAACAAAGAAATAATCTATATGCGAAGATGATTGGTGAACCCGAGAGTAAAAAGAATATGTTTTTGTATTAGGATTATAGAATCTAAAAGGATTGGCACATCCATTTTGCAACATAAATTCTGAGACCGATTCAGCCATAGATGACTGAATCATAGTTTTGGGATTTGAGCGATCCAATGTGGGATTGATGACACAGTTCAAATCTCCAGCAATATTAAAAAGTGACTATCAAGGGAAGGAATGCCACTTAATAATTTATCCATAAATCTGGGATTGTCAAAATTGGGGGCATATACATTAACTAATAATATAGGATAGCTATATTAACTACCAACAACGATCAGGTATCTTCCATTTTTGTCAGCTATTAATTTTGACATTGTAAATTGAACTCTTTTAGTAATTAAAATAGCCACTCCTCTGGCTCTGGAATTGAAAGTAGAATGAAATATATGTCCTATCCATGAACACCTGAGCCTGACATGATCCCTGTCCCGCAGATGAGTTTCCTGGAGAAATATTACGTCACTTTTGAGGCGTTTTAAATGTGAAAATACTTTCGAACGCTTAATGGGGTTATTTAAACCTTTTACATTCCAAGTCAAAAACCTAATACCACTCATATGGTCGGAAATGTTAGCCATAATTAAACATTAGGTTTTCAAGACTGTGCCCGAGAGGGAGAGGGGGGGGAGAGACGGAGTGTGATCCTCTGGGACTCCTACAATACGGATATTATTCCTACGGGAACGTGACTCCATTTCTGCAGGTTGTCCGCTGTTCTTTTCCAAAATGGGTAAAACGCCATGTTACTAGACAGTTGAAGGAAAACATTTCACCATCATATGGAGAAAAGCTGTACCTTCTTCCCCACCTGGAATTGGAAACAACAACAACAACAAAGAGATTTTTGCCTAAAAAAAAGAAAATCAATTTTAAAAATTGC